>NC_139644.1:5006865-5024365 GCF_964638095.1 Poromitra crassiceps | reverse complement strand
TTTTGCCGATCTCATGACATGCAGCAGGGAAATATATTTTGTGTGTGTGTGTTTGTGTTCTCACTTGTACAGACAATAGAGTCGCGTTGTTTACACGCATGCTAACTACCGTGAGATTCATTTGTTTGGCGAGACGGGCATGAAAATGAGGAAACGAGAGAGAGAGGTGAGGTGGGGGCGGAGCGCTTTGGTCACTGCTGGAACCCCAAAAACGAAACAGGTTCGTATGGCCGGGCATCAATGTGATTATCCTGCCGATAATCTTAATAATATCCTGTAGTGCGTGGTGCGGCACATTTACAAATCTTGTAGTGTGTGCATGTTTGAGATTCTAGGGAAGATAATCTGGGAAGATTCTCCTGTAGTGCGTGTCACAGCCAGATTTCAAAATCGGCTAAGATTGTCAGAATCCTGTAGTCTGAGCCCAGCTTAACACAACGGTGGCATCATTGACAGGAGATGATGGAGGGCGAGCTAGCTTGTCAAAAACGGTGCATTTCTCCATTTGAATTTGATGCACTTTGGCTAAGTGTTTAGACAAATTGCTCGTGTTTCCACCTTTACTAGCAAAGGATTTATTGCACTTGCTGAGTTGTCACTTTTACTTTACTTACTTTATTGGTTTATTGTGACGGGACAATGCACATTAATGAACATGTTCAGAAATACAGAAGCCTCTATATACGAAAACATGTAAATATGCCGGAGTTAGCTAATGCTAATTTACATCCGTAGTCCCCAATAAATATCAAAACAATCACTCATTACATTCATTCAACGCACAAACCGATATACATGTGTTTTTTGAGAACGTGGTTTTTCTAGCTTGGACTTCACAGTCCCCCCTAGCTGCTGCCCTTGTGCTCAAATTTCTATTCTTCCTTCTAATGAACTCCCCTAGAGGAGGAGGAGCCACGCCGTGTAAACATTTATAGATTAGACACGTGCTTTTAACTGTTCTAAAATTGTTAAAGCTAAGGAGCTGATATTTCTCTAAGATTTCACAGTGATGATGTGATTGTGGTTTTTTGTCAAACACCTTGATGGCTTTTTTATAGAGCTGTTCAAGGGGTTTGAGCACAGTGACACCAGTGAAGGACCAAACAGTGGAGCAGTAGTCTATGTGAGAGAGAATCATACAGTGGAGGTAGGCTTTAGCCCATCCGTTGTGATAAAGGGCCTGATTTGTTTGAAATTCTGTATGTTAAATCTAAGTGTATTGGACACCTTTTTTACATGTTTTTTGAAAGTCACCAGTCACCATCGACCCGAGTGAAGTACAACCACACTCTATCGCTTCGTTCTTTTGGCCATTCTTAACGTGTTCTGCTGCTCTGCTCAGTTGTTCCCTGTGCTGTCAGGCACGCCCCCAGCCCCTCCCCTCTCTCAGTCTCACTCCAGTCTGCTCTCGTCTCGACTGCAGCAACAGTGTCTCTCTCGTCTGATGGCAAGATGATCCCTTTTCTTGTTCGGAAATCGCAAAAACCACATTCATAAGCCTGTCTTACGGAGTTGGTGAGATAAAATGTGCAAGATAACGTAACGTTATGTAGCAATTATATATAGGAAATCTATTTTCTTAATTTCTCCACTCCAGTACCGATAAGAGAACCGTTAACGTGAAAGCTTATTGATCCTCCGGTATCTCGAAATCCGGCCCCGGGGTCCGCGATGTCACATTGTCAATAGTGAGTGATGTCACTCGGGCAACTCAAGCAGTGTCTGTGTTGACATTACTGATGACATCATCACCAATGATGTCACTGACTGATGATATCAGTTATCAGTTAGTAATTGGTGTATTACTTATTAGTGGCCGGGCCAGCTAAGCGGCAGGGCCACTTATTGTATTTGCCTGTATTCTTCTTCTCCCGGGAAGTTCGACTTCCCATGCATGAAAACTAACCAAACTTTGCACAAAGGTCCAGTCCCATGCCAAACGTCTGTGACGCAAATTTGGGGCCAATAGTCCTAACGGTGGCACTACAGCGACCGTCTAAAGTTTCAAACTTTGAAAATTCATAAAAAATCAGGCATACGTGCTACGGCTTTGCAACTTTCACCGAAATGTGGGCCCAAATGAGGAGAAACTTTTGTACAATGCAACCTATGGCCAATTATGAAGTCTAAAGACCGCAAAACTGCTAAAACTGTAAAACTAATTAAACCCTACTCCTCCCACATTTTTTCTTCAAACGACACCAAACTTCAGCATCTGCATCGTTAGACTGCACTACACAAAAGTATCAAAACCGATTTTCGATCGGTCAAAAATTGAGCCCACAGTGCATCAAAACATTAAATTCTGGCCCCGTGTAAAGCCTAATTGCCTTAATTACCTATGGCAATTAGGTTGTATTTGTGATGTCATCAGTCAGTCAAGCAATTGTGATGCCATCACTGATGTCACTCAAGCAATTGTGATGTCTTAATAGCTCAAAGCCTTGAGCAGGGGCACTCAATTAAAATTCAAAGAGGTCCAGATAGAGAAAATGTCCTCAAGCGAAGGTCCGGAACATTGAGCTTGCGTTATGATTCAGTGGCATTGAACTTAGGCTACTTCAATGATTGCAGTAGCCTAATGGTACAATGTCTGTATGTAGTCAACGACTGACTGTTAAATCAAAACAAACATCAACAATGTTTATTTAGTTTTCAGATTTAACTGGATTAATTATAAATAACTAGCCTACACTAATAATAAATACATGTTCTTTTCTCATTTCAAGTAAAATAATGGCTGCATTTAGAAATAACACAACAGAGTGCTTTGGAAAAATTTGCATCTTAAAATAAAGTGCTTTAATTTTAGAAAAATAAGTTCCCCCTTTTCTTCCTTTTCTTAACTCCATTTCACATTTTATCAGTCAGGCTCTCAGCCAACAAACCTCCTTTTCTCTTGATATAAGTGAGCTCCCACTCTGTTTGTCTGTCTGTCTGTCTGTCTGTCTTTCTATCTATCAGTCGCTCGCAATGCAAACTTTGCATGCCATTGGGCAGTGAATGTGTGTGTGCCCTGGATTTGAGTGTGTGTGTGCTCATGTGTGGCACTTCCATAGACAGCTGGTCAGGATCGCATCACACTTCACGAGACAGACTGGTTTTGAACTGCTCGTCAGACCAATGAATGAACATGAGTCTGCCTGCTCTGAATTAAAACTTAAGCTTTGTTTTCGCGGTCTACTCGTTTCTTTTGAGCACGCGATGTGAAAGTACTTCTATCTCTCGCATTTCTCCGAGTCTCGCCTCTCCTCCGTCCGTCCGTGTGTGAACTCTCCCGCAGCAGCAGCAGCAGGCAGAATCGATTCGCTTGTTGATTGGCTGAGTTAGCATCATGTGTGATGATTTACAGCGAATGCATTGGTCTGTGAGCTTCTTGACAGATAAACCAGTAGTACCATAAAGGCTAGAAAAGCATGTGCCGGTTAAAATAGAAACGCTCCGTGAAAATGTAACTATTCAATGATTTGTAGGTTATAGGGCTCGGTCCGGATAGGACGGCGTCTGGGTCCGGATGCGGACCGGAGTCCGGACTTTGAGGATCGCTGGCCTTGAGACTTGCCCGGCCACGACCCATTGCTGCGCAGCAGCTATAATTTTTTATTTCATTTTTTCTTACAAAACATTATCTGCAATTTATTATCTGATTCAAAGCCATAATGCAAAGCTGAGAAAACAGTTGTGTTTTTACATCCTGCATTGATCTATGCACCAAATAAAGACTATATGAGCTGTACGTGTGCTGCAGTACTGATCTGATCTGATCCATGCAGGAAGCATTGACTGACACACTAAATAGTTTTATTGACCCGCAGGACATTTATTTTCACAGACATTACAGTACATGCTTCAGAACATAGATGATCACACAGAAATACATTAACACATAACATTCAACCCCCCCAGCCCCCGACCACCTGTATCCCAATACAAGACAATCATAGTCTACCTCTGAGCACGTGCCTCTACCTCTGAGTAAAGGGTTCTACCTCTGAGTAAAGGGCTCTACCTCTGAGTAAAGGGCTCTGCCTCTGAGTAAAGGGCTATACCTCTGAGTAAAGGGTTCTACCTCTGAGTAAAGGGTTCTACCTCTGAGTAAAGGGCTCTGCCTCTGAGTAAAGGGTTCTACCTCTGAGCACAGGGCTCTACCTCTGAGTAAAGGGTTCTACCTCTGAGCACAGGGCTCTACCTCTGAGTAAAGGGCTCTACCTCTGAGTAAAGGGTTCTACCTCTGAGTAAAGGGTTCTACCTCTGAGTAAAGGGCTCTGCCTCTGAGTAAAGGGCTCTGCCTCTGAGTAAAGGGCTCTACCTCTGAGTAAAGGGCTCTGCCTCTGAGTAAAGGGCTCTGCCTCTGAGTAAAGGGCTCTACCTCTGAGTAAAGGGCTCTACCTCTGAGTAAAGGGCTCTGCCTCTGAGTAAAGGGCTCTGCCTCTGAGTAAAGGGCTCTACCTCTGAGTAAAGGGCTCTGCCTCTGAGTAAAGGGCTCTACCTCTGAGTAAAGGGCTCTACCTCTGAGTAAAGGGCTCTACCTCTGAGTAAAGGGCTCTGCCTCTGAGTAAAGGGCTCTACCTCTGAGTAAAGGGCTCTGCCTCTGAGTAAAGGGCTCTGCCTCTGAGTAAAGGGCTCTACCTCTGAGCACGTGCCTCTACCTCTGAGTAAAGGGCTCTACCCCTGAGTAAAGGGCTCTGCCTCTGAGTAAAGGGCTCTACCTCGGAGTAAAGGGCTCTGCCTCTGAGTAAAGGGCTCTACCTCTGAGTAAAGGGCTCTGCCTCTGAGTAAAGGGCTCTACCTCTGAGTAAAGGGCTCTGCCTCTGAGTAAAGGGTTATACCTCTGAGCACAGGGCTCTACCTCTGAGCACGTGCCTCTACCTCTGAGTAAAGGGTTCTACCTCTGAGTAAAGGGCTCTACCTCTGAGTAAAGGGCTCTGCCTCTGAGTAAAGGGCTCTACCTCTGAGTAAAGGGCTCTACCCCTGAGTAAAGGGCTCTGCCTCTGAGTAAAGGGCTCTACCTCGGAGTAAAGGGCTCTGCCTCTGAGTAAAGGGCTCTACCTCTGAGTAAAGGGCTCTGCCTCTGAGTAAAGGGCTCTACCTCTGAGTAAAGGGCTCTGCCTCTGAGTAAAGGGTTATACCTCTGAGCACAGGGCTCTACCTCTGAGCACGTGCCTCTACCTCTGAGTAAAGGGTTCTACCTCTGAGTAAAGGGCTCTACCTCTGAGTAAAGGGCTCTGCCTCTGAGTAAAGGGCTCTACCTCTGAGTAAAGGGCTCTACCTCTGAGTAAAGGGCTCTCCCTCTGAGTAAAGGGTTCTACCTCTGAGTAAAGGGCTCTGCCTCTGAGTAAAGGGCTCTGCCTCTGAGTAAAGGGCTCTACCTCTGAGTAAAGGGCTCTGCCTCTGAGTAAAGGGCTCTACCTCTGAGTAAAGGGCTCTGCCTCTGAGTAAAGGGTTCTGCCTCTGAGTAAAGGGTTCTACCTCTGAGTAAAGGGCTCTGCCTCTGAGTAAAAGGGTTCTGCCTCTGAGCAAAGGGCTCTGCCTCTGAGTAAAGGGTTCTACCTCTGAGTAAAGGGCTCTGCCTCTGAGTAAAGGGTTCTGAGTAAAGGGTTCTACCTCTGAGTAAAGGGCTCTGCCTCTGAGTAAAAGGGTTCTGCCTCTGAGCAAAGGGCTCTGCCTCTGAGTAAAGGCTCTACCTCTGAGTAAAGGGCTCTACCGCTGAGTAAAGGCTCTACCTCTGAGTAAAGGGCTCTACCTCTGAGTAAAGGGCTCTACCTCTGAGCACAGGGCTCTACCTCTGAGTAAGTAAAGGGCTCTACCTCTGAGTAAAGGGCTCTACCTCTGAGTAAAGGCTCTACCTCTGAGTAAAGGCTCTACCTCTGAGTAAAGGGCTCTACCTCTGAGTAAAGGGCTCTACCTCTGAGTAAAGGGCTCTACCGCTGAGTAAAGGGCTCTACCTCTGAGTAAAGGGTTCTACCGCTGAGTAAAGGGCTCTACCTAGGGGTAAAGGCTCTACCTCTGAGTAAAGGGCTCTACCTCTGAGTAAAGGGCTCTACCTCTGAGTAAAGGGCTCTACCTCTGAGTAAAGGGCTCTACCTCTGAGTAAAGGGCTCTACCTCTGAGTAAAGGGTTCTACCGCTGAGCACAGGGCTCTACCTCTGAGTAAAGGGCTCTACCTCTGAGTAAAGGGCTCTACCTCTGAGTAAAGGGTTCTACCGCTGAGTAAAGGGCTCTACCTCTGAGTAAAGGGTTCTACCGCTGAGTAAAAGGCTCTACCTCTGAGTAAAGGGCTCTACCTCTGAGTAAAGGGTTCTACCTCTGAGTAAAGGGTTCTACTGCTGAGTAAAGGGCTCTACCTCTGAGTAAAGGGTTCTACCTCTGAGTAAAGGGTTCTACTGCTGAGTAGAGATGCAGCGGTATGAGTTTTTGACGGTATGATAACCTTGGACAAAAATACCACGGTATCACGGTATCGCGGACCTTTATGTGTTATTGTGAAATCTGGCAACAAAAAAATTGCCTACATTTTTTTGTTTGTTATTGAAATATTTATTTCATCTAATTAGCGTATGTAAAACTAAAACACACATGCTTATCTTTTGTCAAATCGGATTGGACACTGGACATAAATGTTTCAATGTTAATGTGCACACACACACACACACACACACACACACACACACACACACACACACACACACACACACACACACACTTTTATTTGTATCCAAAAGTACTGTAGGGCAAATATTAGAGATCCAGATATTTTGGAAGAAAGTAGCAGTGCAGACACTGGATGCATGTGCTGTGAGCACAGGAGAAATAGTGTAGCGCATTGCTAGCTCATAATGGATCCAAGCAGACATAATGTAAACACACACACACACTTCTGCCTCTCTGTGCGTCACACACACACACACACACACACACACACACACACCTCTGCCTCTTATTTAATGACTGTTGTTACTTCTCTTCAGTGCAATACGCCGGCATAAGACGTTCGCTCAGTCAAGTAACGTTATCGTTAGTTAGAGCAAAGACAGCTGAGTGCTAATTAGCCATGTTATGTTATCGATAACGTTAGCCTATGACAGTGTTTATTTTACGTTCATCCTCCTGCCGGTGGAAATGGTTTATGTCCGACACGATGTATGATGACGCAAGACGTTTAACGTACCTTGAATTTGGCAAATAAGGAAGGACGGGTGTTGTTCCTGCAGATGTGCTGATTCATGTTTGAGGTATTTCCCCCTCTAATCCTCCCTGGCCATCCCTGCTTTTACCAAAAATATTCCCACACACCGCGGAGTTTGTCTTTTTCGACGGGGCCCGGGGGAACGTTCTGGGGATTCTCCTTCAGCAGCCATTATCACGTTGAATTACAATAGGCTACGCACGGGAGTAAACGATTGACTTGATGACTTCTTGACGATCACAGCTACACTGATTGCTGAGACTGGGCAGCTGGGGGGAGGGGCCACGTAACTGCACTCTGTCTGGGCACTTTCTCTCTCAGGGGGAAACAGGTGATACCGTGGGGAAGGTATGACGGCAAAACTTAGTGGTTTTGATACCGTGACTTTTTGAAACCGAGGTATACCTTCAAACCGGAAACCGCTGCATCCCTACTGCTGAGTAAAGGGTTCTACCTCTGAGCACAGGGCTCTACCTCTGAGTAAAGGGTTGTACCTTTGAGTAATTCTACCTCTGAGTAAAGGGCTCTACCTCTGAGCACAGGGTTCTACCTCTGAGTAAAGGGCTCTACCTCTGAGCACAGGGCTCTACCTCTGAGTAAAGGGTTCTACCGCTGAGTAAAGGGTTCTACCTCTGAGCACAGGGCTCTACCTCTGAGTAAAGGGTTCTACCTCTGAGTAAAGGGCTCTCTGAGTAAAGGGTTCTACCACTGAGTAAAGGGTTCTACCTCTGAGCACAGGGCTCTACCTCTGAGTAAAGGGTTCTACCTCTGAGTAAAGGGTTCTACCGCTGAGTAAAGGCCGTTTCTCACTGGTGCGGAATGCGTTGCGATATGCGATGCGAAATTTCGTGCGGATTTTCCGCATTGCAAACTATACACACAGGTCCGGGTGCGAATTATTCGTATTCCCACGTTCATTTTCCGTCGGCGGAAAAACAGTGAGCAGAGACCACAATGCAGTCAAGCAGTAGTAGTAGCAGTGATGACGACCTGCTCCTCATATTGCTGAGAAAACAAACGAGAAAGAGGAAAAGAAGGTTCTGGGTTCACCCAATTTTAGAGAGGCGCACAGAACATGGCGAGTTTCATCAGCTGGTCGAGGAGCGCCTGTATCACAGTCGCTTCAGGCAGTCTATTTCAGAATGGGAGTTGAGCAATTTGAGGCTCTGTTGGGGATGATAGCCCCTCACATAATGAGGAAACACACAAACTACCGCAAACCTATCGACCCTGAACAACGACTGGCAGTGTGTTTGAGGTGAGCATTTTCATGTAATTTATTTTGTTTACCGTCTTTTGCTTTAAAAAAAAATCACGATATACGAGGGATCAGTGTTTGTAAACAAACGGCGAAACTGGGGGGGACGTTCACGCTAGGAAGGCTATAGATATCCTGTAACGTTACAGTAGGCTATGAACACAAATTGAATCATCACCATGCCAAACAGCAGCGCAGCTCCATACTACAATGTGACGTCAGTTGTAAATAAAGGATTTCATTGGTCAAATGTATCTTGCCGCATCCGAAAATCCGCGGAAGTCAAAGTCCGTGCGGAAAAATAAACCCCCGCACGAATGTTCCGCCTCGGTGTGCAAGGTTCAATTGCAACTCATTAAAACATTTTGTTGCGAATCTCCGTGCCCAATATTCGCGCGAAAATCCGCACCGGTGTGAAACGGCCTTAAAGGGTTCTACCTCTGAGCACAGGGCTCTACCTCTGAGCACAGGGTTCTACCTCTGAGTAAAGGGCTCTACCTCTGAGTAAAGGTCTCTACCTCTGAGTAAAGGGCTCTACCCCTGAGTAAAGGTGCTCTACCTCTGAGTTAAGGGCTCTACCTCTGAACACAAGGCTCTACCTCTGAGTAAAGGGTTCTATCTCTGAGTACATGGCTCTACCTCTGAGTAAAGGGCTCTGCCTCTGAGCACAGGGCTCTACCTCTGAGTAAAGGGCTCTACCTCTGAGTAAAGGGCTCTACCTCTGAGTAAAGGGTTCTATCGCTGAGTAAAGGGTTCTACCTCTGAGCACAGGGCTCTACCTCTGAGCACAGGGCTCTACCTCTGAGTAAAGGGCTCTGCCTCTGAGTAAAGGGCTCTACCTCTGAGTAAAGGGTTCTATCTCTGAGTAAAGGGCTCTACCTCTGAGTAAAGGGCTCTACCTCTGAGTAAAGGGCTCTACCTCTGAGTAAAGGGTTCTACCTCTGAGTAAAGGGCTCTACCTCTGAGCACATGGCTCTACCTCTGAGTAAAGGGCTCTGCCTCTGAGTAAAGGGCTCTACCTCTGAGCACATGGCTCTACCTCTGAGCACATGGCTCTACCTCTGAGTAAAGGGCTCTACCTCTGAGTAAAGGAAAGGGCTCTACCTCTGAGCACAGGGCTCTACCTCTGAGTAAAGGGCTCTACCTCTGAGCACAGGGCTCTACCTCTGAGTAAAGGGCTCTACCTCTGAGCACAGGGCTCTACCTCTGAGTAAAGGAAAGGGCTCTACCTCTGAGCACAGGGCTCTACCTCTGAGTAAAGGGCTCTACCTCTGAGCACAGGGCTCTACCTCTGAGTAAAGGGCTCTACCTCTGAGCACATGGCTCTACCTCTGAGTAAAGGGCTCTACCTCTGAGCACATGGCTCTACCTCTGAGTAAAGGAAAGGGCTCTACCTCTGAGCACAGGGCTCTACCTCTGAGTAAAGGGCTCTACCTCTGAGTAAAGGAGAGGGCTCTACCTCTGAGCACAGGGCTCTACCTCTGAGTAAAGGGCTCTACCTCTGAGTAAAGGGCTCTACCTCTGAGCACAGGGCTCTACCTCTGAGCACAGGGCTCTACCTCTGAGTAAAGGGCTCTACCTCTGAGTAAAGGGCTCTACCTCTGAGCACAGGGCTCTACCTCTGAGTAAAGGGCTCTACCTCTGAGTAAAGGGCTCTACCTCTGAGCACAGGGCTCTACCTCTGAGTGCTTGCTGTGTGCCAGGGAGGCACTCTGCCTCCTCTGTTCCTGTCCTCACTCCAGCTGCTCCTGGCAGCGTCGCTGCAGATTTCCAGCTCGTCTCTCATCTCTGTTCCTCTCCTGCTGCTCTCACTCCTGCTGGCTTCATGCTCCTCTTCCCTCAAAGAGATGGATGGAGTGTGTCATGTCAAAGGAGCTCTTTGTTGAAGTAGTGTGTCGCCCTTAAAAGGACCTCTAGCGTTTTTATTATTATAATTTATTTATTTTTGATTTCCCCCCATTTTCTCCCCAATTGTACTTGGCCAATTTCCCCCCTGCTGCCCTGGTCACTCCACCTTCTGCCGATCTGGGGAGAGCCGAGTCTAGCACCATGCTTCCTCTGACACATGCGCAGTAGCCAGCCGATTTGTTTCACCTGACAGCAGTTTCACCAGTAGGACGTAGCACGTGGGAAGATCACGCTATTCCCACCAGTTCCCTTCCCTCCGACCAGAGGCGCTAGTGCAGCGACCAGGACAAATACCCTCAATCCGGCTTCTCTCCCGCAGACACCAGCCAATCGTGCCTGTATGGATGCCCGACCAAGCCGAAGGTAACATGAGGACATGAACCTGCGCCCCTTGCCTTGGTAGGCAAGGAATCTACTGCTACACTACCTGGACGCCCCTCTAGCGGTTTACTTGGAGCTGGTGTACTTGGTGACGGCCTTGGTGCCCTCGGACACGGCGTGCTTGGCCAGCTCACCGGGAAGCAGGAGACGCACGGCGGTCTGGATCTCCCTGGAAGTGATGGTGGAGCGCTTGTTGTAGTGAGCCAGGCGAGACGCCTCACCGGCGATGCGCTCAAAGATGTCGTTGACAAAGGAGTTCATGATGCCCATGGCCTTGGAGGAGACGCCGATCTGGGGATGGACCTGCTTCAGCACCTTGTACACGTAGATGCCGTAGCTCTCCTTCCTGGTCCTGCGCCTCTTTCCGCTTCTTGCCCGCCTTGCCCTCCTCGCCTTCTTGCTGACGGCTTTCTTGGAGCCCTTCCTGCGTGCTGACCTCACTTGTTTAGCCATGATGAGGTCTTGATCCTTTACAACAGAACCACTCTATTTATAGGCAGCTGTCAGTGACATCACAATTGCTCGAGTGGCATCACTGATGACATCACTGATGTCTATAGACATTGTGACATCATCAGTGGCATCATCAGTTACAACATCAGTGATGTCATAAATCTTTCCCTGCTGAGGGACCATCCCAAATTTGACGGACTGGAGTCCAGGTCCGGATCCAGACGCTGTCCTATCCCCAAATCATTCAACGTTTTTAAACTCTATTTTCTATTTTAACCGGCGCCCACTTTTCTAGCCTTCACGGTACTCATCCCAAGAAACTCACAGACCAATTGCATGCATTGTAAATAATCCCACGTGATGCTGCCAAGCCAAACAAATATGTGACTGGAGGATGCCAGCCTGGCAGTGCCGGGAGGAGAGGTGAGTCAGTCAGAGAGAAGTACCTTCATGAGGCGTGCTCTAAAAAGATTACAGTTGACAGTGAAAACGAAGCTTTTGAGCAAGAATGGTCAAAGTCTTAGATGTTCATTGTTTCCACGCCGGGCAGTTCAAAACCAGTGTCTCATGTGAAGCACGCTGTCTCACGCTGTCTCACGCGAGCTGCATGAAAACCAAGATGGCAGCGGCCAAAAACCATCAAAGTAGAGGCTTCAGAACGTCCACAGGGAGGGTTGACTGTCGCAGGTGTGACAGCGGCCTGAAGATGGTCATGGTGTCCCATCGGACTGGGTCCCAAGGCACTTCTCCATCCTGTTGCAGGAAGATGCAGCCAAAGAGACCAGAGGTTTCCCTGCTGTTGCTCTGTGATCGGTGAGCTGCACGATCACTAGACGGCTGTCAATCACGCCCCAAAGCAGTCTTTTCTATCATCTATTTGACTCTAAATGGGGGAGGAGTTATATAAACCCCCCACCCCCTCCCCTTCCCCAGTACAATTGTGATGAAAGATGAAATTAGCTATATAGGTCAAAACCGTTCTTTGAACCAGGCTGTTAACATGTTTTATTTACGGTGTAAAAGACTGGCATTTCAAGTGGCCATTCGAGGAATTGCAGTTTTCGCTACTCCTTCATTGCGAAAGTAGAAAGCTGCCCCATCGTTCCTGACCTGTCTGAGTTCTCCGGCTGGCTCCTGCTGCTCGGGTCTTTCTCCTCACCAGAGTCCTGCAGGTCTCTATCGAGGTCCGTCTCTTCCTCTTCCTCCTCTGGCTCACGGTTCTCCAGCTGAGCCTTACGTGCCTCCTGGGCTTCCAGCTCTTTCTCGTTCATGTCTCTGTGCTTACACACCAGCACAGTGTTTGTGGTGCACTGAGCTACGGCCTTGGTTCTCTTGCTCAGACGCACTCTGGTCTCAAGCTCATTGTAGTAAACACCATCTCCATCTCTGAAGATGAAGAAGTAGTTCTCCTCATAACCCTTGCTGGCTTTGTTCTCCACATTCCAGTTGTACTCCCTGGCTATCTTGTAGTCATACAGCTCCTCTGCCATGTCCTCCCACAACTCCTCCACATCTCTCTTGCGCTTCTTGTGAAGTGTTTCCTCGTTGGGCAGGAAGTAGGCTACAAACTGATTTCCCTCCTCGTCCATCATACCTCGGATCATGGCCTGAGACGACATTTCCACTCCTGCAGGTCCGGACGTGTCTTGAGGTGAAGGATCAGAGTCAAAGATCACCTGAAAACATGGGTTTATCCACATGTTGAAGTCGGGGAACACGGGCAGCACCTCCACAGGAGTAACTCTGGGTTTACTGTAGTGCTGTGCAATCACTTTATCTGCATCCTCAAATGTCTTCTCAATGGCAGCGATCTGGCTATCTCTGTCCTTGTAGATCGCCTCCTCTGTGAACTGCTGCTGGTTGACAGACACACCGATCTTGGCTCCCACTTTCTCATTGGAGACGCCATATCTGTTAAACTCTGTAGAAATATATTCTGTTTTCCTCATCCATGGGACCACCTTGGCATGCTGCTGTGATCTCTTAGAGCTCTGTGATTTCTTCGAGCTGGATGGAACCTGGATGTCGTCTTCCAAAAGCTTTTCATCTGCTGGATGCAGGAGAACGTGGGCATCTCTGCGGTAGGTGTCCGGGTTGATGAGATCAATGGTGACCCCGAGGTCTGGCTCGGTCAGGAGCTCATGTTTGTGCTGCCTCTCCAGAGAAGTGGCTTTATACTGTCCAAACCTGCGCTGCTCAAATGGATATGTGATGGATTTGGGGTCAAAGGGGATTCCAGGCACGCTGTTGCAGTATCTCACTCGGCAGACCAGTCCTGACCTGTCTGGGACCGTTCTGTCTTCTCGTTGAGCTTGTGTCTGAATAGTTGGAGCCATGTTCAACACAACTCACAGGACAGTTTATTTTTGTACAATTGATCAAACAAAACAAAATGAACCCTGATGTAAACTATGGCCTAAATGAAACCTCAACATGTAAAGTACATTATTACACTTTGCACAACACCATGTGCAGCGTGCGGACCACCGGTCCTGCTTATAGCCTCTGCAGGGAAGGAATTATGACCTCACTGATTATGTCACAATGTCTGACAACATCAGTGTTTGTCACTGATGATATCACTATCCTATAATATGAATGAGACGTGTGTGTGTGTGTGTGTGTGTGTGTGTGTGTGTGTGTGTGTGTGTGTGTCCTACATTTACCTAATGACAGAGATATTGTCACTCAACTGAGATGTCACGCAATTGGGCAACTGTGACGTCACTCAGGCAGTTGTGGTGTCATCAGTGATGTCACTCAGGCAGTTGTGGTGTCATCAGTGATGTCACTTGACCAACTGTGATCCTATATACTAAAAATCACAGTTGCTCGAGAACGATGATCTTATACTAGATGATTGCATGACATCACTTCCAGTTGAGAGACAAGCAAGCTTCAAGGACCAGAAAAGCTGCTGAGACCGCCTTGACGCCTTGAGTTTCATCAAGTTTGGCTGAAACGTCGACTTGGACTCAAGGATGAACTGATTAGATTGTGGTGTTCCAAGGTCAAGGTCACTGTGACCTCACAAACGCCATTTTTCTAGCTCGTTAATGCAATATTTCAGGAACGCCTTGATGGAATTTTATCACATTTGGCTCAAATGTCAACTTGGACTCAAGGTTGAACTGATTACATTTTGGTGGTCAAAGGTCAAGGTCACTGTGACCTCACGAACACAACAAGTTTGTTAACGCAATATCTCAGTAACGCCTTGACGGAATTTCTTCACATTTGGCTCAAACGTCAAAGTCTGGACAGACATGGATGTCGACTGCTCCCTTGTTGGTGGAGGCATATATCTGCAGTGGTTCTAGTTTGAGCTGCGGCCAGCAGAGCCAGCAGCTCTGAAGTCACTGTTGGTTGGTTGGTTGGTTGGTTGGTCCGTCCACAAAATGGAGTGGAGTGGATGACATCACACTCTGACTGACATCATTATCTGGTCGCAGCTATTGCAAATCCGTGCTTATTTGTTTTCTGCTCTACAGCAGTGACTCCCAAACTGTGGGCCATGGCCCACTAGTGTTCTGCCAACACTCACGATTTTCGCAGGTAATCAAATGGCTGTAGCAGGGTCAGTTTTAAAGCTACAGTGGAGATCCTGTTATCAGTAGAAACTAGAAGATCTAAGGCGTCCATTGGTACCAAGCATCATATGCTAGGTGGTCAGGAAGGGGGCTAAATAATGCTCCAAACACAGGTTAAATTTGGGCGAGGGAAAACTATTTCAAGGGGGTCCCTTGACCTCTCAGCTCAATTTATCTGAATTAAATTTGGTTCAATGGGTACCACGAGTCTCCCCTTTACAGATCAGGCAGCATTTTCCACAGCTTAAATAGTATTAATAGCTTGTGGATTGATTTCTTCTGTTGTTGATCAACACATTTGTCTCAACAAATGTGTTCTGCATGCAAATACTTCTGATGAGTAAAGGGGGAGAAAATGTTGACAATCTGCTTTTGGGTATTTTGACTACATGTTTTTGTATGTGGATGGATTATTAATTTCCCTTATGCCCAAGTTCACATGCTCTGTTAATGAAATAAAAAACATATAATAAAAAACATATAGGGAAATACTGTACATCATCTTAGTCTCGTATGTTGATCAGAGAGTTGTGATTAAAGGGTTGGGTGGTGGGCCCCGGGAGATTTTCACATTTCAAAGTGGGCAGTGGCATTCTTATGTTTGGGAACCTCTGCTCCACAGTATTTATTCATTCTGCAAACATTTAGCAACCCGCCGAAAAAATCACATCTGAAAATGAGAAACATTTCACTGATCAAAGTCAACCTAAATAATGGAGAAGTATCCAAAATAAGCACAGATGCAGGTCTGTGGTCTGTGCTTATTTTGTTTGTGGTTTTGGAGCAGAGCAGTCTGTGAAAGTGGTCACCATGTTGCCCCTGCGCTCGGTCACCGTCCTGCAGTGGTTTCGCCGAGCCCTGGAACCTGCTCCCAGTCCTGGAGCCCTGCACGTCCAAGGAGAACATCTTCTCCAAGTCCTCAAACACATCATGAAAAAGTCCTCCTCCCCCGCCGAAGCCCCCCCTGCTGGAACTGTCTCTTGTGCTTGTTGATGGCCTCCTGTGCCTGTCAAAGTGTCTCTGTTGGTGGGTCTGGGAGTGGTGTTGTTGCTGGTGACTGAAGTCTTTGAACATGTCATCAAAGTTGAAGGAGTGGCAGTGCTGGTGGAAGTCATATCTGCCTCCACCTCCTCCTCCTCCATGGCCCTCCCCAGGTGAGGGGGTGTGACCAAACTGGTCATACTGTCGCCTCCTCTTGTCATCGGACAGCGTCTCATAGGCCTCTGCGATTTCTCTGAAGGTGGACTCTGCGTCTGGGCTATTGCTTCTGTCAGGGTGGTACTTCAAAGCCAGCTTATGGAAGGCCTTCAGGCCACCAGCTCAGTGGCCTTGTGGTCTGAGTGTCCGCCCTGAGACTGGGAGGTTGTGAGTTCGATCCCCGGCCGAGTCATACCAAAGACTATAAAAATGGGACCCATTGCCTCCCTGCTTGGCACTCAGCATCAAAGGGTTGGAATTGGGGGGTTAAATCACCATGTGATTCCCGAGCGCGGCGCACGCTGCTGCTCACCGCTCCCCCAGGGGATGGGTCAAATGCGGAGAACAAATTTCACACATTGTGTGACAATCAGTGGGACTTTACCTTTACTTTACCTTTACTTCTTGATCTGGCGCTCAGAGGCATCTTTAGCCTGGGTGAAGTCTGTGATCAGCAGAATGGACAGCGCTAGCAGCAGCATGGACTCTCTATGATCAGCAGAATGGACAGCGCTAGCAGCAGCATGGACTCTCTATGATCAGCAGAATGGACAGCGCTAGCAGCAGCATGGACTCTCTATGATCAGCAGAATGGACAGCGCTAGCAGCAGCATGGACTCTCTATGATCAGCAGAATGGACAGCGCTAGCAGCAGCATGGACTCTCTATGATCAGCAGAATGGACAGCGCTAGCAGCAGCATGGACTCTCTATGATCAGCAGAATGGACAGCGCTAGCAGCAGCATGGACTCTCTATGATCAGCAGAATGGACAGCGCTAGCAGCAGCATGGACTCTCTATGATCAGCAGAATAGACAGCGCTAGCAGCAGCATGGACTCTCTATGATCAGCAGAATAGACAGCGCTAGCAGCAGCATGGACTCTCTATGATCAGCAGAATGGACAGCGCTAGCAGCAGCATGGACTCTCTATGATCAGCAGAATAGACAGCGCTAGCAGCAGCATGGACTCTCTATGATCAGCAGAATAGACAGCGCTAGCAGCAGCATGGACTCTCTATGATCAGCAGAATGGACAGCGCTAGCAGCAGCATGGACTCTCTATGATCAGCAGAATGGACAGCGCTAGCAGCAGCATGGACTCTCTATGATCAGCAGAATGGACAGCGCTAGCAGCAGCATGGACTCTCTATGATCAGCAGAATGGACAGCGCTAGCAGCAGCATGGACTCTCTATGATCAGCAGAATAGACAGCGCTAGCAGCAGCATGGACTCTCTATGATCAGCAGAATGGACAGCGCTAGCAGCAGCATGGACTCTCTATGATCAGCAGAATGGACAGCGCTAGCAGCAGCATGGACTCTCTATGATCAGCAGAATAGACAGCGCTAGCAGCAGCATGGACTCTCTATGATCAGCAGAATGGACAGCGCTAGCAGCAGCATGGACTCTCTATGATCAGCAGAATGGACAGCGCTAGCAGCAGCATGGACTCTCTATGATCAGCAGAATGGACAGCGCTAGCAGCAGCATGGACTCTCTATGATCAGCAGAATAGACAGCGCT
>NC_139644.1:4886865-5001865 GCF_964638095.1 Poromitra crassiceps | reverse complement strand
AGACACCCAGACTTTGCCGACAGATGCCCAGACATGGCCGACAGACACCCAGACATGGCCTACAGACACCCAGACATGGCCTACAGACACCCAGACATGGCCGACAGACACCCAGACATGGCCTACAGACACCCAGACTTTGCCGACAGATGCCCAGACTTTGCCGACAGACACCCAGACATGGCTAACAGACGCACAGACTTGGCCGACAGACAGCCAGACATGGCTAACAGACGCACAGACATGGCCTACAGACACCCAGACATGGCCAACAGACACCCAGACAAGGCCTACAGACGCCCAGACTTGGCCTACAGACACCCAGACATGGCCAACAGACACCCAGACAAGGCCTACAGACGCCCAGACTTGGCCTACAGACACCCAGACATGGCCAACAGACACCCAGACAAGGCCTACAGACGCCCAGACATGGCCAACAGACACCCAGACAAGGCCAACAGACACCCAGACAAGGCCTACAGACGCCCAGACTTGGCCGACAGACGCCCAGACAAGGCCAACAGACGCCCAGACTTTGCTGACAGATGCCCAGACATGGCCTACAGACACCCAGACTTTGCCGACAGATGCCCAGACATGGCCGACAGACACCCAGACATGGCCTACAGACACCCAGACATGGCCTACAGACACCCAGACATGGCCGACAGACACCCAGACATGGCCTACAGACACCCAGACTTTGCCGACAGATGCCCAGACTTTGCCGACAGACACCCAGACATGGCTAACAGACGCACAGACTTGGCCGACAGACAGCCAGACATGGCTAACAGACGCACAGACATGGCCTACAGACACCCAGACATGGCCAACAGACACCCAGACAAGGCCTACAGACGCCCAGACTTGGCCTACAGACACCCAGACATGGCCAACAGACACCCAGACAAGGCCTACAGACGCCCAGACTTGGCCTACAGACACCCAGACATGGCCAACAGACACCCAGACAAGGCCTACAGACGCCCAGACATGGCCAACAGACACCCAGACAAGGCCAACAGACACCCAGACAAGGCCTACAGACGCCCAGACTTGGCCGACAGACGCCCAGACAAGGCCAACAGACGCCCAGACTTTGCTGACAGATGCCCAGACATGGCCAACAGACACCCAGACATGGCCTACAGACACCCAGACTTTGCTGACAGACGCCCAGACATGGCCGACAGACGCCCAGACAAGGCCAACAGACGCCCAGACTTTGCTGACAGACACCCAGACATGGCCGACAGACACTCAAACATGGCCGACAGACACCCAGACATGGCCAACAGACACCCAGACATGGCCGACAGACACCCAGACATGGCCGACTGTCGGCTTGGTGTGTAGGATTTTAGGGATTTCATTCCCCATTCATTTTCCCATAAGTCGTTTTGTAAAATCCTTAAAATAAAAAGTTTTACTTGGTCAAACCAAGCGATTCAGCTATATTCAGAATCACAAAAGACCATAGAACATTTCGCTTGGACCAAAGCTAAAACAAACAATTATGTGTGTGTGTGTGTGTGTGTGTGTGTGACTGTGTGTGTGTGTGTGTGTGTGTGTGTGTGTGTGTGTGTGTGTGCGTGTGCGTGTGTCCGAGTCACCGAGTCACCGTCACTCGAGAACCGTTCATCCGATAGACTTCAAAAGAGTCACTGTAGCTGTCCACCCCCCCCCCCCCCCCCCCCCCCCCCTCCTCTCTCAGGCGCGGTGTTTGTCAATGGCAAAGAGATGACCAACCAGCTGCCCGCCATCGGCCTGGGCTCTGCCGTCACCTTCGACATGGACGTGGTCAACCTGTTTCCTATGAGCAGCAGCAGCCTGAGCAGCTTCAAGCTGCGGGTGACCATCGGCTCAGGGAACCGGGAGGTGGTGTTTGACTGGCTGGTGGACCAGGCGGTGGACGGCCTCCACTTCGGCTGCTCCTTCCTCCACTCCGGCTGGAAGGTGCTGGTGTTCTAACAGCTGGAAGGTGCTGGTGTTCTAACGGCTGGAAGGTGCTGGTGTTCTAACGGCTGGAAGGTGCTGGTGTTCTAACAGCTGGAAGGTGCTGGTGTTCTAACGGCTGGAAGGTGCTGGTGTTCTAACGGCTGGAAGGTGCTGGTGTTCTAACGGCTGGAAGGTGCTGGTGTTCTAACAGCTGGAAGGTGCTGGTGTTCTAACGGCTGGAAGGTGCTGGTGTTCTAACAGCTGGAAGGTGCTGGTGTTCTAACGGCTGGAAGGTGCTGGTGTTCTAACAGCTGGAAGGTGCTGGTGTTCTAACGGCTGGAAGGTGCTGGTGTTCTAACGGCTGGAAGGTGCTGGTGTTCTAACGGCTGGAAGGTGCTGGTGTTCTAACAGCTGGAAGGTGCTGGTGTTCTAACGGCTGGAAGGTGCTGGTGTTCTAACAGCTGGAAGGTGCTGGTGTTCTAACGGCTGGAAGGTGCTGGTGTTCTAACAGCTGGAAGGTGCTGGTGTTCTAACGGCTGGAAGGTGCTGGTGTTCTAACGGCTGGAAGGTGCTGGTGTTCTAACGGCTGGAAGTTGCTGGTGTTCTAACGTTGACACTTCCAAAAGAATCACGCAAGAGTGGATTTTCTGTCTGTTGTTGTTTTTTACATGGTATCTCCTCCATGCAGGGTTTCATTCATCTGTCGATGCATTGTGTTGAGTTCAGTAACAGATAAGAAAGACACTTTACACTTTAAGATGTACTGCTGCCTCATCAAAGCTGTTGGCTTTGAGCCACTGTGAAAGTCACTCCTTTTCTCTGTCTCTCTCTTTGCCTCTTTCACACTGTAAACAAGTTAGCTGAGCTCAGCCATCTTAACCTGACTCCATGTCAATCTGTTACTCTGGGCCTATTATTTTTTTATCTTTTTGCAATGACAATCCTAACAGTATTTACAAAACGGCAACTTGTTAGTGGGAAGGAAGGTTAGTGTGTGTGTGCGTGCATGTGTATTTTATTATTACTATTATGATTTTGAGGGGTGTGTCAGCTACAGCAGTACAAGTCTCAAACTTTTTCACTTCAAGGACCCCTAAACTGATACGAATTAGACCACGGAAGACCCCCATCTGATACGATTTTTTTCTTTTACATGTTTTATTACAGAAAGTGTAACACTTATACATTCTGTCGTGTTACTTATGGATGGAATTATAGTGAAAATAAATGATTCCACTTTGAGAACCACTCAACTAGAATATATACAGTATGTATGTATGTAGTATATATGCATATACATATATATATACACACACACACACACACATATATATATATATATACTATATATATATATTTATATATAAATAATATATTTATGTATCTATATATATAGATATATACTGTATATTTTAAGGGATTTACAGATAAATCACCTGCCTGAAAAACAGAGGAGCTGAGCTAATCAATGCTCTGCAGCAGCAGCACTGTACTGTAGAGATGACACCAATACAGCATTTGGGTTATTATTATTGTATTGTAGAGATGGCACCAATACAGCATATGGGTTATTATTGTATGTACACTATGCTTTTTATTCATATAGGATCATTTAGTTTCTTTGTGGTAGTTTGTGGTAGTGCAGTTGGGATCAATTTTTTTTTTTTTTTTAATTCCCCCCTCATTTTCTCCCCAATTGTACTTGGCCTTCCCCGTGTTGTCCCGGTCGTTGCTGCCGTGGAGAGTTGTAGACGAGCACATGCTTCAGTCGCCAGTCGCTTCTTTTCACCCGACAGCGGGGAGCTTCACGGGTAGGACGTAGCGCGTGGGAGGATCACGCTATTCCCCTCAGTTCCCCTCCCCACGACAGACCAGAGGAGGCACTAGTGCAGCGACCAGGACACATACCCTTAATCCGGCATCCCATCCGCAGACACGCCCAATTGTGCCCGTATGGACGCACCGACCAAGCCGGAGGCAACACGGGGGCTCGAACCTGCGACCCTCGTGTTGGTAGGCAGGGCATCTACCGCTGCTGCACCACCCGGACTCCCCCGTGTTCACTTGAGTTCAGCAGATGTAAAGGTCCTCCTGCCATTTGTCTGAACCATCTCTGCCCTATTGACACCTCCAGGTCACTGTGAGCTTGTGAAGAGGATTGTTCAGTGGACTCTGCTGTAAGTCATAGGAATAGTCTCTTATTAAACAAATCATAGTTTTTGCTTTGTTGCTCTTTGGTAATTTTGCCTAATTTTGAGGTCAGTTTTTCGTTGCCATGATGACGTGACTCGGGGAGGTAGGGATAAGCATAGATATATATAATATAGATATATATCTAGAGGGATAAGCCTTGGTGGATCTAGTTGATGATGGTACTCAGTTTATCCACCGGCATCATGTTAGTTTTGTGTGTGTGTTCCCCTCTGTGACTGTCTGTGAGAGGCTCCAGTGTGTCTGTGCCTTCTCCCTGTCAGAACCTGTGTCTGTGCCTTCTCCCTGTCAGAACCTGTGTCTGTGCCTTCTCCCTGTCAGAACCTGTGTCTGTGCCTTCTCCCTGTCCTAGGCAGGGATCACCGTCATGCAATAAAGTGCTGTACATGTTTTTTGTCTGCCTTTTGTTTGATGGGTGTGATATGACACTATTCAGAACTAGAAATAACCACCTCAGTTAAGACAAGGTCCAGTTTACTCATAGTCAGACTCGTAGAATATAGTGGAGACTTTGAAGGAATTTAATAACCGGTATTAAGTGTATTTTTTAGTGGAATGGAAGTTATCACTATATTTGACGTGATTCCAGTGAAATAATTTCCACAGAGGACTCAGAGCTTCATCACATGGTGCAGCGACAATCACCTGAAGCTCAATATCAGCTACTATATAATATCAGGGAAATGATTTGTTCTTTCTACTGGCCTTTTGAAAACAGCTGTGCGCCTAAGTTCAGTTTTTTGTCTTTGACATGTTACAGAAACACCTCTAATCTTTTAGCAGCAATATGCATTGAGACCACAAGGGGTCAGGAGTAGAAAGGTGTTACAGTACATTTCATTTGTTTGACATTTAATGGTTACTGTAAATAAACATAATTTCATTTGGGCAAATAAGGCGAATCAGGTGACATGACAGGTGTATTTTTACATTTTGCAACTTTTTTCTTTGCTTTTTTGTGCCAGCGATTTATTTATATTGTATGTCTTGGGTTTATCTGTAAAGTGCTTTGTAAACTTTTGGAAGTGTTATAAGCCTAGACTATGTAGCCCATGTAGCCTAAGTTATAATTAGTATTACTGTAATGAGTATTAGTTTCAGTAGCAGTATTAGTATTGCATTGTAAATAACCCATCCACCTGAAAATAGTCGCAACTTTTAGGCTATGTATGATGGGCTACAAATAATTTTGATGTATATTCATCCTTCTCTCTGACCAAGCCGGGACTCACAATAATGAGAATAAAAATAATAATAATTAACGTTTCAAAATAAAACATAGAAAGTTGAACAACTTTTCCCAGAACCCTCCGGCCCCCCCCTGGTTCTGCTCTTCAGCCCTGTCACCCCCCCCCCCCCCCCCCCAGGAAATGAGTCCACACTTTTTTTTAACCAGCGTCATCAGGACCTTTATCTATTTCACATTTCAAACATAAATGTGATAAAAGTGTCGTGTAAAAATAAAATAAAGTGAATAAACTGACTGTAAATGAGGGTCAGTGAATTAAACATATACTTTCTTAAACTGTTTGTGGCCATGGCACACCATTTGGGAATCACTGAGCTAGACCATATGGGACCTGCAACACCAAACTGCACTACCGTAGTTCACATTAGTCATACTCTGATGACAACAAAGTCTAAACCCTGGTACATCCAAGGAAACCTGTGATGAAGCTCTTGGTGGTTCGCAATTTGTCATCAATATGGAGTGTCTGGTCAGGACACGGAGGCAGATTTCCTTTGAGGATCTCTAACTACTACAGTAATATAATAAGGCGACATTCCAGCACCCTATAATCTTTCTGAGCATGTTCAGAACTCCGCCCTATTTTTTCGCGGGACATCTGATGAGATCCTTCCTGATGACATCACAATTGCTCAGGTGACATCACTGGTGATGACATCTCATCAACTGCTCGAGTGACATCACCAATTCTATACATAAGTGATACTGTATCATCAGTGATTTATGACAGACACTGATGATGTCATAGAGACATAACATTGTGACATCATCAGTGATGTCATAAGTCCTTCCCTGCAGAGGCTATAAGTGGACCTTTGCCACACGGACAATTGCAACATGGAGAAATTTAAATCCTTCTCTCAGTTTTTTGGAAACACGTTAAGTCTGAAGAAGACCCCTCGCACCCCTCTTCGCAAATGTGCGTCTCTGTCCAAGCACACGTTGGATCGTTCAATGAGGGAAGCCGAACTGGGCCTGGACTACGAAGCTCCGGTGATGAACATTGGAGGCCAGAGCATGAAGTTCTCAGAGGGCCAGTGGACACCAGGCTCTGCTGGACAGCAGCTGAAGAAAAGAAACGTGGAGCTGCTGGAGGAGAACAACCTTCTCAATCTGAAGATTGAAATTCTGTTGGACATGTTGGCAGAGACCACAATAGAGCTGGAGAAGATGAAGAATGGCTTGATGGAAGAGAATGGGTAATTACTGTACTTCTCACTTTATGGCCCCAGTAAACACTTTCCTAATGACTTTGTGGCCTCAGTCGCCAGTTTCAAGTCTTCAATACAGCATGATGTTCATTTAGTCAATTATGGTCCCATTTCGAGTAAGATAGACAATAAAAGACTGTTTTGGGAGGTGATTGACGGGTCGCCTGTCCAGTGATCGCACAGCTCGCCCATCAGGGACCAATAGCAGGTGGCGCTGTGACTCTTCTCGTCCACATTTGAAATCTTACTTAAAATTGGTTAAGTGGAGGTCGGTGTCCGGTACGTTGAAGTAGGGCTGGGTGATAAAACAATAGCAATATATATTAGCAATAGACATTTAATCAATACAATCAGTGTTTTCCGCTAGGTCAGAGAATGTCCAGCTAGCTGAGAGTAGTAGCCGGTTGGGGCCGGGGGGCTGTGCTCCCTCCGGGTGAAGAAACTTCTACATTTTAAAGTGAAATGCACCAATCTGGTGCACTTTGAGAGCAAAATTAAGTTAACGTCAGAATCGAATCAAAACATTTCTTTCAGGGGATGAAGTAACTGCCAGTTTATCTGTCTATCTTGCTATCTACAAAAAATTATAATTTGAATATTGTAATATGGATACCATTATTAAATTACTTTATTTTTTCTCTTTTTCTCTTGTTTGATCATTTTGTATAAACTGAGCAGGTTTCCTAAAGAACTTGAAGGAAGTCAGAGTCCTCTGGGTTGGGCTTGATGCTGTCTTTGTTTTGTTTGACATGGCTTCTCTGTAATGATAAAAGAATGAAGTTATGCTGTAGCTGTAATGAATGAATATAATAAGCACTAGCCTATTTTCTTCCCTTGACACTTTTAGGCCGGGAGCCAGCCCCACTTCTCAGGATGTTTTCTGCTACCCTTTTTTCCACTATGATTTCCTATTATACTATTCACCTTATGCTCCAACACAGGGAGGGGTGAGCCAGTTACTTCCTATTGTGTTTACACTTCCTGTGAAAGTACAAAACAGGCGGTGTTTTGAACAGGAAGTCATAACACAACTGGGTCAAGTGGGCGGGGCTACGTAAGGTGAATAGCTTGGGCTAGTGTCCTCTAGTAATATAAGAGAGTGGCGTCAGCGGAGGACCAAAATGCAAGAATCATTAGCCAATGAACAGCCAGGAATGGGTCTCGCGCTACTTTTGCATGCTAAAATAAAGCCGATAATGTACAATTTGATTCATTTCAAGGGATGAAAAACCCTTTCAAAGTACAACACTGTCTATTTTGTTGCAACTCGACAGTGCTGCTTTTTTTACTGAAGAGTTCCACTTTCTACTTCCTGGAAAAAAAACTGGTCCATTGGAGTGAATGGAGATGTCAGAACTCTTCTATTATACGGCTCTGGCTTGGGCTAGTGTCCTCTGGTAAGAGAGTGGCGTCAGCGGAGGACCAAACTACTTACTTCCTGGAACTCTTGAGAGTAAAAGACTGGTCCATTGGAGTGAATGGAGATGTCGGGACTCTTCTATCTATACGGCTCTGGCTTGGGCTAGTGGCTTGGGCCATCTCAAGGTAGGGACCACATTAAACTGGTCACACACACACACACACACACACACACACACACACACACACACACACACACACTCTTAGATGCATGTTATTTTAGCACCCTCTCGTGGGCTTTCATTGCATGTGCAGGAGCAGACGAGCGAGCGCAGTCTTGTTCACCATGATGGGATGAACCAGGACAGGTCATAAATCAACTCAATAATGGTTTTATTTGCACGCTATGGAGTATCAAACAGGTGTGTTTTTCATTTTAAGAATTTACCTGTATTTGCAAATGAAGGTAGTTACATCTGAATATTGGCACACCGTGGTAACACACTCATTCACTCCGTGTTGATTATAACGCGTTCATTCACGTCCTTTCCCTAAATATGACTTTTTGTTTTATTACATCAGACCCAAGTATGAAAAGTTGACGTTACAGCACATCACCAAGGCACGGACGGGGTTCGAACCCGCGATCTTCGGTTTACGAGACCGACGCCTTACCACTTGGCCACCGCGCCTGGTGGTGTTGCTCACTCAAAGCAGGATTATTTAAAGAGAGTCTGTTTTATGCATTTTATGTGATTGCGTCAATGTTTCAGATGGTTTTGATCTGACACAAGGACTAGTGAATACTATCATACTCCAGATGAGATGCACATGACACATACTCCCGCGCGTTAGCTTATCTTTACGGGGACTGTGACAGCAAACCCTGTTCAAAAACGTGCTCGTTTTGTCTGGCCTCGCCCCTCCGTTTAGGGTGGTAGCGACTAGTGAGCAGAGTTTTGGAGTGGGGGGGGTGTGAATTTTTGTCAAACATGTTATGCCGAATTTGCCTGAAGACCATGTCGACTCTAAAACGCCCGAAGTCGTGTTTCATAAATTATGTATCGTCGCCGATAAACTAGGTCAAATAAAATTTTGTTTTTGACGAAATGTCCCCATTCGGACACTGTGACGCGAGTGATGTCTCTTCCTTCTTTATATGTTCCTTGCAGCACACCCGGAAGTAAAGTGTATGACATTCAAATCTTTCCTGGAAGACTGTTGGAATTGTACTCGTTAATGTAACGTTAACGTTATGTCTGAGGGACGGGAACAACGGTAACGTTGCGCAGATTATGTGATCTTTGCGTTTCCGTGTATTTCAGAAGGAATGTGGTAAGCGAGTATCCACCCCCCCTAAAACAAAAACAAAAACAAAAAAACAACAACAACCTCCATGCTAAATTGTGCCGCCGGGTGTTGTAGCAGGTTAGATGAGAACAGTGTGCAGCCAAGCTAACACATTAGCTTGTTTGATTTCTATTCAAGGTACAGTGACGTTGTACTGTCTTGTCTGATGTTTGAATGTGGTTTGCTGTAACTTCCTCAATGTTTGAGAGACGGACAGATAGACTGTTGCTAGCTGTTAATGTCAAAGGTACCAAAAACATCGTGTGGGCCACTGCAGTCTCAAGCCAGACTGTCTCTTCTACATTATGTGAATGCAGCTTAAACCAAATTAGATGATCATAGAAACCTGTTTTTATACAGATCATATCGACATCAGTGAATATCGGTTATCGGCCATAACAGCCATGTTAATATCGGTATCGGCCAACATGTTCATATTGGTGCATCGCTAGCTGGTACCAATCAATCTCCCGTCTTGTTTGTCCGTCTCAGTCTTTGAGAGGCTGTCTGCTGAGCCCAGCTGAGCCGGGCTCTCCGCTCCACCATGCCCCTGGTGCTGGACGCCGTGTGGGCCGTCTGGAGCATTGGCGCCGGCATCTACGACTACTTCCACACCAGCGCCATGGAGGAGAGGATCCACGCGCTGGAGAACGTCCTCTCCATCCACCAGTGTGTGATCATCGCCCTGTCTGCGGGCCTCGTCCTGCTCATCACCTACATACTGTGGAGAAAACACTGAGAGAGCTGGCTGAGCTGGGCTGCTTACACCGTGTGTGTGTGTGTCTGTGTGTCTGTGTGTGTGTGTGTGTGTGTGTGTGAGAGAGAGAGAGAGACTGGTGTTCATGGCCTGAGCGGTTGCTAAAGGAATGACTAAAATGATTAAATGACTCGAGCTACACAAGGCAACTATCACTTTGGCCGCTCCAAGTGGCAGCAAGAGAAAATGGTGCATCTTTGCAAGTTTGAAGGACTTCACTACCTGTTGGTAAATGTCTTGTTTCTTAGTGCAGTGAAGAGGTTCAGCCGTCATCAAGCCACTTATGGATTTCGGTCTTAAGTTTTGATGCGTCACTCCCTGCGGGTGGAGATGATTTCGCCAGTGACCGTACCGAAATCGAGTGAATCTACAGCATCTGGTTGACTGGGATGCTCTTCTGTCTTGCTGCCCCGCTTCGTGATGCGATCGGTGTATTTGCCATCCCAGACAGTTGGAGATCTCCCCGCCTACCACTGGTCTGTGCTTTTCTACATGCAAGATAGTTGCTCTAACGGTGGCGAGAACAGTCGCTAACAAACCTACGGCCCTTACATTTTGTCAAGGACACGCCTTACCGGAAACGACGCTCTCCCCCATCGTCCTCTGTAGTCAAACAACATGGAGATACAGCAAATCGCTTTGTAACACAGAGAGTGTTTTAACACATTGAAAATGGATGTCCCGAGCAACGTGACATTATTTGACAGACATCAACAAACTTTGAATTAGTTTTCTTGGTAACGCTTTAGAATACAGCCTGCAAATAAGCATGTAGTTATAGTATAACTACGGGGTACAAGGAGTGTAGTTATAGTATAACTATGGGGTACAAGGAGTGAATTTAGACTTTAACTAGAGGGTAACAAGATCTGTAGTTATAGTATAACTATGGGGTACAAGGAGTGTAGTTATAGTATAACTACGGGGTACAAGGAGTGTAGTTATAGTATAACTATGGGGTACAAGGAGTGAATTTAGACTTGAACTAGAGGGTAACAAGATCTGTACTTATAGTATAACTACGGGGTACCACACTGTACTTACAGGGTAACTACGGGGTCGCGGGCTGTATTCTGAAGCAGGGGACCAATTCTGTACTTATAGGCTAATTACGGGGTACCACACTGTACTTATAGTGTAACTACGGGGTACAAGGAGTGAATTTAGACTGTAACTAGAGGGTAACAAGATCTGTACTTATAGTATAACTACGGGGTGCCACAGTAGTTATAGTATAACTACAGGGTACAAGGAGTGAATTTAGACTTTAACTAGAGGGTAACAAGATCTGTAGTTATAGTATAACTACGGGGTACAAGGAGTGTAGTTATAGTATAACTACGGGGTACAAGGAGTGTAGTTAGGTTTCAGTATACATGCTACAGCATGCGCTTGGACGCGTCATCAGTGATGTTGACTGGGGTTGTGGGGTGTTTCGGGTCTGACAACATCATACACCCTCGCCCAGTAGACCCAGCCGAGGCCGATTACGACCCCGACCCGCGTCCCAGAAGCAGCCGCTCACGGATCAGCCTTCCTACTCTGTCTGCAACGTTGCCCGCGGAAGGGTTGATCACGCCCAATCCGCTGCAATAGAGTTAGTGCTACACCGCAGTATTGAGAGACCTTCGGTGCATGGAGGTCTAAGGCCCTGTGGGGTGATTCCAGGCCGGGCACCTCCTTCGTCTCACCAGAACCTCCTGCGGAAAAAGGCAATCCTACCATGCCGTACCATGGGCAGGGAGGATGCCTCAAGGAGGCCTGTGCGCTGCACGTCATTCGCCTGCGCCGAGCACCTCGCTCTAGCCTGAAGGACCCCAGGCCGCGCCGATGTTTACGCAGATTTTCAGGAGGCTGATCCGTAGCGTTTATGGATTTCTCCCTCATGAGAGAGCCAGGCTGGGGTGCTAAAACCCATCCCGTACCGGATGCCGTCTCTCCGACCGTCAACTGTCTCTCCAGCTTGTCACCAAACTATACTTGGTTGTCACCTAGTCTATTCCTAAGTGTCACTGGCCAGGGGGAGCCAGGATTGTAGGTTTCAGTATACATGCTACAGCATGCGCTGGGACACGTCATCAGTGATGTTGACTGGGGTCGTGGGGTGTTTCTGTAGTTATAGTATAACTACGGGGTACAAGGAGTGTAGTTATAGTATAACTACGGGGTACAAGGAGTGAATTTAGACTTTAACTAGAGGGTAACAAGATCTGTAGTTATACTATAACTACACTCCTTGTACCCCGTAGTTATACTATAACTACAGATCTTGATACCCTCTAGTTAAAGTCTAAATTCACTCCTTGTACCCTGTAGTTATACTATAACTACATGCTTATTTGCAGTCTGTATTCTAAAGCGTTACCGTTTTCTTCTCTTACTGCAGCTCAGCCAATGCACGTGTTGCTGGTACGATAGTGTATACAAGCACACGACTTCGAATATGTAGGGCTGCCCTAAAGACTTTGGGTTGGTTCTGCAATGCGTTTTTTTAAGTTAAATTATTAATTAATTACATTTTTTTATTGTTTCCGCTTTCCGCCAATTTTTAACAACGAAAGCTGGGAGATTGCCGTCAGTCTCTAGTTGAGCAAAGCGTTTAGAGACTGACTTGTGAGTCTACATAAAATGTTGCCTAGTGCAGCTTTAAAGACCCATGAAACTCCATCTTGACTTCTTTAATTTGATGTATTGCCTGTTGAAACCAAGCCCCCAGGAATAGCGCTGGGCTTTGAAGCCATTTGAACATGCTGGCGAAGCTCTGTATTGCAAGTCACGTGACGCCATGCAGCCCAGAAAGGAAAATTCCCATCCACTTGCATGGGGACTCCGGCAGCTGTTAAACCCAAGGGAAATTTTTCCGGGTGTCACTCAAAGTCTAAAACGACTCTTTTAATTATCAAATATTCTTTTATGGGGCATTTTTTCTTCAGAAGCCACTAAGAGCCGTATACGGGTGTATTTTCTTCATCTACATCTACATCCATGGGTGGGAGACGTCATGGAATACGTCATGGCACACATGCGCACTTCGCCTTGGGCCGCATGGTCAGGAAGTAAAACCAGGAAGAAAAACCCCCCATGATGGCTTCATGCGCCAGTGAGCAACCTCCGTCCGAATGCATGGGTGTGCGTGGCACGTCCCCTATCCAGTTCTTTTAATACAGCCATGGTTGAAACAGGATGTTGGGGGCGGGACATAATGCAGGGAGGGATCAATCAGAAGTCTAAACCAATGGGTGATCAGTCAGGGAGAGAAATACAGTTTTTTTTGATTGGTGGGGTGGTGGGCTGTTAAAACTTCTGTAATGGTTTTATTGTTTGGAATTTGAATTTGACTTTTAAGTGACTTTTTAAGTGGACTTTAAATTAAATCCTTGTCATGAAAGGTGTCAGGAAGAGTTCCAGCTTGTACTGTAGTGCCAACATGGAAGTTGCAGAAAATGCTCTATGAATGTGGTTTCCGTCCATGATGCTTTGTGCTTTGGTGGGATTATGAGATTCAGTTTGCTGTTTGGAAATAATGTTTTCACAGCGCTACAGTAGAGCTATAAATACTGTATCACAAAGAGCTAGAAACTGGCACCTGTTTTCTGATCCTGGGGTAATATTATAATATCATGTAATAATAATATATAATAATATAATATAATATTAGAGAGGAAGAATAAACCGCAACACAAACAGTTTCAATGTGTCAACACTGCTAATTTAATTCATCTTTCACATGTGATTCACTTGTTTTTTTGTTCATACAGAGAAGAAGGGATTGAGAACATGTGATTTCAAAGCTCCGCTTATTTAGTTTTGTCTACTCTGGAGAGGCAGGTTGTGACTTTTTGTATCATGCACATCATCAAATGTTCTCATGGTTTTCTGACATATTTGATTGATTGTCTAATGACCTACTATGTTAATATTTGAGTTTTTTGTTGTTGGGCAGATGACTGCTGTACCTTAGTCACTTCCTGTGGTTCATCGCTGATGTCTGTGCTGCTGAAGTTACTTTAACAAACTGCTGTCTTGGCCAACATTAAAGGCAACACTGTTGGAATAATAAATCACAAAATTCATTCTAAACTAGATGTCCTATTTTTAATCATAATATTCATTATTATAACTTATGTGACCTGCTCTATCAAAATCAGTCACATTGACCTGGAAACACATTTTGCGTTTTATACACTGTTAAAACTATGTTTTTTGAAAAACGGCCTCAATTTGACAAAGTAAGCTAGTTCTGCTTGTCACCCTAAATGTATGAGCTTTAAAGCTATATTTATCATTCGAATTTCACAATAATCTTTACACAGAATGAAAGCCAAAGCTTTATGAAACCCCAAAACAGCCAAAATCAATATTTTCTCATAAAATCATGTTTCTACACAAACGGGCCTCTCTACATGTGACTGATTTTGTCCGAGCAGGTCACATATGGCCTACTTTTAATCGCAATGTTCATATATATATACACAGTATATATATATATATATATATATATATATATATATATATATATATATATATATATATATATATATATATATATATATAATATAATATAAACATACATATAGCAGCAGTGTTTTACTTTGCTTTCCATGTGAAGTGTGTGCGCCAAATGGAATATTTTCACTTGTCAGTGGAAAGCAATGCTGTGTGAGCTTGAGTAGGCTACTATGTGCTCATTTGCTATTTTAGTCCTCATTGTATTTTATGGTTATATTTTTGGTGAGTGTATTCACTCCTGTGCAGTGTGTGAGAGCATGTCACTGTCTGTAGGAGAGGTACAACAAGGTCTCTAGCTTAAAAAAACAGACTCATTTAGGCTATAAAGAAAATGAATAAGCAGAAAGTGTTATTTTTTGAATGAAATTATTCAAAACTAGTGCAGTGCCCGTTCCCCCACGCACCACCCCGTGGGCGCTTCCCCCCAGCACACACACTGCACTCTGTCAGGTCACCCTAAGCGCAAGTTTGAAGTCGATCCGACAAACGGTTCTCGAGATACGTGAAGGACAGACATACAGACAGTCCTGGAATAAGTCCAAATTGCATGAAATGCGGCACCGCACTCCATCGGGGTCCGAGCAGCGCACTCTCCAAGTTTGAAGTCACAATCGGACAAATGTTTCTCGAGATAAACTGCTTTTTGTGTTGCCAGTAGGTGGCACTATGTCAAATTGCACGGAATTCAGCTCCCTGCACTCTGTTGAGCCCCCCTAAGCGCACTCCCCGAGTTTGAAGTTGATCAGATGAACGGCTATGGAGATTAAGCGCTTTTTGTGTTGCCAGTAGGTGGCGCTATGCCAAATTGCACAGAATTCAGCTCCCTGCACTTTCTTGAGTCCCCCTAAGCTCACTCCTCGAGTTTGAAGTCGATCGGACCAACGGTTCTCGAGATAAACCACTTTTTGTGTGGCCAATAGGTGGCGCTGTGCCGAATTGCACGAAATTCTGCACTGCACTGTGTCGGGTTCCCATCAGCGCACTCCCCAAAGTTGTCTCACCTGTCCTGGGTTATAGGCTGTATAATACAGTAGGCCTATGTAAAAAATATGTCGATCTAGAATAATAGAATTATAATCATATAGAATGCAATGTGCCAGTATTATCTTTTACAAACAAGCACCCTGATTGGGTAAGAGTGTGCGAAGGCGGGCTCTTTCAACACAAATCAAAGTGGAAGCTGCATTTGTCAAGTTAGTGCAGCTAATCCAAATAATACGGAACAAAGACACGTCCTTCCTTCAAAATAAATACACTCATTTGTTATTTAAAGAGATTGTACAGAGCGTTTTTGAATATTAGTCTACTATACACATGTACCTCCTTTCTGTCGTCTTTACTTCCATGTCGACACTGCCCCCAGTAGTATTAAAAAACGTCGCAATAATGTTCAGCCGTAATGTTTTATTTTGAAAATAATCACCGGACGTCGTATATGTTATTAGTGTATCAAGCTTGAAATTTTGAACAGTGCTGCAGCAGTGCACACAAGCTGCTGCTAACCTAACCTAATTTATCAGCAGGCGATCGATAGATAATGTGAATTATTCTGGTAACTACTGATGACATGTTTTGTCACTATTCTTCACGAGTCGTTTCCAGCCGTGACTTGACATGGCGTTTTTGTCTCGGTAAAGTTCAGTCGGAGTTCCCGGGTCGCACAGTGCTAGCCATGCTAGCTGGCTAAGCTAAGGAAGTGTGTGTCCCAGCCAGCTGAGCTAGCTAACGCACCGCGGCAGCTTTCCGGAGGCTGTTCTCTCGTTTCGCGCATTTCCAGTCCGTTCAACAACCTCTCCCTCTGTGAAACTACAGCATAAAGGAAACGGAGACTGTGGCTACACATGATATAACTTACATGACAGATATATGAACCGCTTCTAAAATGAACCTTCCCCCTAACCGACTGCTTTTCTTTCTGCAAAACCCGGTTCTTTTGTTTTGACAAAGAGGACCCGACTTTTGACTCCATATCTCGGGCACTGGTAGACAGAATCCTTGGCTGTTTGTTTGTTTTGAGATGGCTCCGCATAAGCAGGGTTCTTCAGGCGGAGGCCAGGGTGGTACTGGCCCAGTTGGTTTCGGTTCTGGAGGCAAAGCCAGCGGTGGGTTCTGCCAGTCTTCTGTCGCGATGGCTGCAGCCAAGAAGCCCAACATGCAACTGACTCAGAGCGACCACGAGTTGTTCCTGCAGGCCTTCGAGAGTGAGTTGCTGTCAACAAGTTGTTCATTTAGGAATATCAGTGTTATAAGTTGATGTGGACCTGAAATGGCGAGATTAATGCTTGTTGTATAGCTACTGGGACAGTTCGGTTCACATCTGTAACGTTAACTCATCTAATCTACTATGCCGTTTTATGATACGCAGGATTTTGATAATCGGTATAAATAAAACACTAAACATCCTATATTTAAGCAATAACTGCTGCTGACCAAATACAACCAACTGATGACACGTGTTCCCACGCTGTCACACTTGTGAGTTAATCATTGAATATTTGACGGTCATGTTAGTTTTTGCAGCTCAATGTTAACTGGCTTTGTGCGTTTTTTTTTCATTTCAACTAAACGGGAGCTTTAATTAGCCGAGACTAATATGCATAGATGCATTATTTGAATCGACCTGTAGCTACTATTCAACCACGTGTTTGCCTTCCTTCCGAAAATGCTCATTCCTGTTTATGTAGCTAGGCTATTGTATATGTAGCTAGGCTATTGTATGTAGCTAGGCTAGCATTCTGAGTTTCCTGTATATGTAGCTAGGCTATTCATGTTTTATGTTTGTTAGTCCCTATAGATCTCTGAGTCCAGCAGAGATCTATAGGGCTATTGGCCTTACAGAGTCAATAGCCCTATAAAGCTTTGTCTGGAGTCTGCTGATTTAACTTGATGTCCCTTTACAGAACCAACGCAAATCTACAGGTTCCTCCGCACCAGGAACTTGATAGCCGTGAGTGTTTCCTTTCCTTGAATAGTCACATGGTATCTAAACCCATTTCTCGACTTCTCTGTGAGTTACTGTAGAGTTGTAACATGCTTCATTTTGTTTGTTTCTTACTTTTCAGCCGATATTCTTGCACAGGACGCTCACCTACATGTCCCACAGAAACTCAAGGAATAACGCCAAAAGGTAAAAGCTCACTGAGGCTATTGACTGGATATTTGAAAACAAGATTTGGCCAGTGTGCCCATTCATGAGGGTGTTAACAGTGTTTTTCAGATTGTTGTGATGTAGGAACTAGGGGTGTCACCGTGTACACGTACGGCTAACCGGATATTAAATCACAACCGTTTAGAAAAATCAATAACCGAGTACACGTCTGTTGTTGTGTATGCGTCACATCAGTTGTGGCCGTGCCTTTAAGACAGCACAGGCAACTTTACGACAGTCTGCAGGAAAGTGGTGTGGTTGTAAACATGGAGCCAGTGTGACCGCATGAAAATAAAACGTTAACAGTTACGTCGTGGTCCACAAGTTATTAAACATTACATTGGCGACGAGGATGATGGATTCTCGCCTCTCACCTCTCTCCCCGTTCCTCGCCCTGCCTGGCGAGCCGCAGATCCCGTGGATTCACTGGCACGAATCCTTTGAAACGTTCGTAGTAGCCGTCGCCGGGCTAGTAGCTGATGCTGACGTGGAAAGGAAGAAAGCCCTGCTGATACACAATCTGGGCACTGAGGGACAGCAGATTTGTGGTACTCTCGGACCCGCTCCTAATATGCAGACTGGTGTTTTCAAAAACCTTTGTGACCGAGCAGATGTATCATGTGACCAGATGTATCATGTGACGAGCAGATGTCTTGTGTCATGGGAGAACGTGGCATCTTGATGAATGCGTGCTACAGTGGTTGTGACGATAGCGGTAATTACAAGTCAAGACAGTGAGACTTGCCATTATCTGGTTTTGCCTTCTAGCATTTGCTTTGTGTCCAAAATATACATGGAAAAAGCTCAAGAATAAATGTATGAATAAACCCCCCACAACCTTCTTCCTGAGCGCACACTAACTTGGAATGATAAAAAAATAAGACAGCCTGTCACTAGGAGTGGGCTATAAATGGGTCATTTTTTGTTTTGCTTAGGTCTCAGTTTTTTTGTATTCCATTTGCCCTATCTCAACATGAAATGACAAAATTTTCGGCTTCAGGTCCAAAAAAAAAGTGTGCAGGGCACAAATCCAGGATGACCACCGTTTTCCCTGAAAAATCGCATTTTTAGCCATAACTTTGTCATTTTGGGGTCTTTTTACTTGGCTGTGGTGTCTAACCCTATGTTTTGGGGGTCAAGCAATCTATTTATGCATCTAGAAGTAGTCACAAACCATCAGATGTTGAGTTAATACATATTTTTGATCAAATTGCCCCTTCTTTACCTCAATTTTGAACCATGCCCGTAGACCTAATATTTATTGGTAAATTATAAAAAGAAAAAACAGCTAGACAACAGATTGAATTTGACATACTATAATAATATTAATAGCAACCCTACACTGCTAATTATTACCAACATCTCACAACCTTTAACTGTTATTTCACCACAAAATACTGTATGGTGAATTTGATTGTGAAATAGCCATCCGCTGTCATAAGTCAACATTACTGTAATCACATGAGGGAGATGGGAAGACAACATCCCTAGAAGAACAGTTTGACTTGATTCTAGAGGAAGCTGGGGTACACAAGTCATTTAGCCTCTACAAAGAGAGACGTTTTACTAGACTTGGATACCAGGCAGGTGCAGTCTACAGTATGATTGCATTCCCTACATCAAACAGCTACTTGAGACACTGCTAAATAATCTTCTTGTTCGAGCATGCAACATTTACCTTGAGAATGACTTCATAATAGGAGGATTTAAAGCACTTGCTAATTTTACATACAATGCCCTTCCTCAACTGCGTCGAGACAGCAAGCCAGGATTTGCTGGTTGACATGCTTCCCAAGCTCTGCAGTGACCTTGCTGACAGCTGAGAGCCTTAGTTATCATGTAGAGTGGACACATGTAAAAATGGAAGACAATGCTCCACAAAGTGATCTCGATCACCTTCTTCTTGGAGAGATGTGTGTCCAGGCCGCGAAAGGAGCAGAATTGCAGTGCAAACATGAGTATTAGGATGTTGATCCTGATGCTGTATGAGCAACTCCTCCCTATACACTGACTGCAGACCAACAGAAAAACCTGCCCACAAACAACCTGAATGCAGAGAGGTACTTGGCCAAGTGTGGATATCTTGCTTCCCAACAGCCCAACACTGAAATAGGATGTTCAAGTCAAAGGGGATCAAAGATGACCTTTATGCTAACAGATAGACATGGCAGTGAAGTTGAGCGGTCAACCACAGCTGTCCTTAAACACCTAGATGCAGTGGAGGTGACATGGAGTAACAAACAGAAAGAGAAGAAGAAACAGAGGTTGAGAGAGAATCTGCAAAAGAAAGTGAGGCCCAATGATTTTGTTGAAAACTTGTGAAGTGCAAAGAACTGGAGGGCCTGTTACATCTGTCACTACTCACTGAAGTGAAGGCACTTGTCCTTAAGAAGTCACCTGAGCTGACTTACTTGAGGCAAGAGATCCAATACCAGAGTTATCAGAGAAAGAGATGATCGAGATCCTAATTGTGCTCCTCGGGGGTGATTACCAAGCTGAGGAAGCGGTGGTATTTCCTTGTGAGGAGGAGGAGCCAAAAAGGCAGAGGGGATCTCTCAGTAAGAACTTCCAGACCAACCAATCACTTGCTGTCATTTGGGATGAGAGGCATCAAAAGATGGTATATTGGGTTTTACCTTGATGATAATGGGGACGGAACCTTCCGTGTGGATCACCTGATGCGTGTTGGTACCGGAGATTAAATTTGGCAGCGACCACCTGGCACTGATGACATCCAGGACACTATTGGGCAGCAGATTGTGCCTGTTGCAGTTTGAAGAGCCTGGGACTTCTCTAGGAGAAAACTGTTATGTTTTAAGCAATGCCCCTGAAATTCAACATAATAGTGAAATATGGTAAGGTGAAAAAGAAGGTATTAACTCAACATCTGATGGTTTGTAACTATTTCTAGATGCATAAATAGATTGCTTGACCCCCAAAAACATAGGGTTAGACACCAAAACCAAGTAAAAAGACCCAGAAATGACAAAGTTATGGCTAAAAATGTGATTTTTCAGGGAAAACGGTGGTCATCTTGGATTTGTGCCCTGCACACTTTTTTCTTGGACCCCAGGCCAAAGATTTTGTAATTTCATGTTGAGATAGGTCGAATGGAATAAAAAAAACTGAGACCTAATACAATTGACCAAAAAAGTGTTTTTGACCTCTGTATAGCCCACTCCTACTGTCACGGAAAAAGAGAACTCTCCACTGAACTGAATAAAATAAATGTCCAAGAAGGAGAAAGCCAGGGGGCGTGCCTTCAGCCAGCTGAGGCCTCTCTACCGCCCCCCCCCTGGCTGAGGGTGGTAGGCGGGCCCCACATCCTTATCATGGGTTCTCCCCCATTTTTTCACTCAACTGCAGGTCCGCTGGCTCATGTGTCTGGGTGAGTCTGAGTCAGGTCCACTTATCGATGTCATGTGCTGGGCCAGACTTCTGTAGGCCAGAGTCTCCCATTGGCCCATTGTTTATGTCTGAAACTTCATGTTACATTAGTCATTCTTCCTTCAGAGTAGGGCTGTGCGATTTTGCCTAAAACTAAAATTTACGGTTTTTTCTCTCAAAACTCGATTTTCGATTTCGATTTATTATACTATTATACTTCTCTAAACATTTGTTGCCCTGTAGAGCTCTTTTTCCCCCTTTTTTCCATAATTGACAATTTTATGCTTTTACTCTGAAGGCAGAACAACCCAACTTCCTGTTTTAGCTTGCCGCTGCTATGCTTAACTTCCTGGCTGTTGATTGCTAACTTGACACTGGTGGATTTGCGTGTTCCTCCGTGACATAATTATATTAGCAGTGTCTAAGCGACCACCTGTGCTCGGAGTTATATCTGTACTAGAATAACACAAAGTCACAACAGGAATGCGTGGAACTGCGATAGCAGTTAGGGGGAAATTCAGACACACAGGGACAGGTGAGTCAGCTGAGGCTGACAGCTGCCATGAATACAGCCAATCTATCAGTACTCTGTGGCCTCACGTGTTGTTTTGTTATTATGTGAACTGTAAAGGCAACGTTTCATCATTGATAACGTCTGTGTTCGTGTGCGCGCGTGAGTGTGTTGTAGCAATCATTATCTTGTAGGCTACAGCCCGCAGTGCAACAAGCTGCGCTCAGTGCTCACTGTGCTTTTTGGTCGGAGGTGTTGAAATAAGTCCATTGCGCTGCTGTCTTTAGTAGCCAGTATCACAGCCTCTAGAGAGACTTTACAGCAGGGAGAATGGACAAGTAGCAGCATGCGTACGTAAGAGCCGGATGTATCGCAGTGTTTCCCATACATAAAGGAATTTGTGGCGGGCCGCCACAATAATATTTTGACCGCCACAATAAGATGTTGCCCAATTTTTTTTTTTTTACAGTGCACCTGAACGCAACATGCAAGATATCCGCTGAATAAGTGTCCAATAAATGTTCATGTCATTCTGGCCAATACTTCTGTTATAGCATTTCAGTCTGGAATATGGAATATCTTTCAATAATCTATGATTTAGCTGCTAAATTGTCAAATACCGCCATCTGCTCGCTTCCCAGGCACTTATGTATGTACTTAACCTAACTAACTTAACTATCCGGTGTGCACAACACTGTCAGCCTAAACTCCGGCTGACACCCCAAAAACCTACAATCCGCTACAGAAAAATGTATATTGTTTGTTTATTAACTGGCCCCTCGCCTTCTATCATTTCACGAAAGTGGCAAAGCAAGTTGAGTATCCCTGACCTATAGGGAGAAATTTAGTTTGTCATTGTAAACCCACAGCACAGTAATGATGACATGTTCTTCATAGATCTAGCCTTTTAATTTTGCTCTTAAGCTTTCTCAAAGTACACCAAATTCATGCATTTTACTTTAAAATGTTTAAAAAGATCTTGCGGGGGGGCATGTCCCCGCACCCCCCTAGGGGGTCTGCGGTCCCCCACCACAAATACTCAAAATCCTGTGGGAAACAATCGGTTCGGTGCTCAGTGGTTGGGAGGGTGTAGTGCAGCTTACAATTTTGAGCATCGGATCCGCCATGTGAAAAAGGGCTCGGTATTAGAAAGTACACACTATTTGGGAGTGCCAGGGCACCCATCCCATGGATAACAACATGGCCGATGTGTGGCTGCCACGCTTTCGAACCACCGGTACGAATGGTGTGAACGAATAATGATTCTGTGAAGCGCTTTGAGCACTTGGAAAGGCGCTATATAAATCCAATCATTATTATTATTATTTATTATTAACATTGTCTTGGAGGTAGGTACAGTTTTATTGTGATTGATAGTGTGTATATCGCGTGCAGCCACAGCGTTGTCAGCAAGTCGGCGTTGCAGTGGCTATAGGGACCACGCATCCGAGACTCTGAAGGAAGAATGACTGATGAGTCTCGCGTTGAGGCTAGGTCGCAACCAGGTGAGGGCACAATCTAACTACCGTAGTTTTAGGAGACAGAAAACAACACCTCCGGGGGTGGAGCTGACCTCCGGGGGGTGGGGCAGACCTCCGGGGGTGGGGCTGACCTCCGGGGGGTGGAGCAGACCTCCGGGGGTGGGGCTGACCTCCGGGGGAGAGGCTGACCTCCCGGGGGTGGAGCAGACCTCCGGGGGTGGGGCAGACCTCCGGGGGAGGGGCTGCCGAGGTGAATCAGCACTCAGCAGCCAGCCACTGAAGCGGAAATGAAGAGAGCAGAGCAGTTTTGTTTGCCTGGTTTAAGAGGAGTGTTGGAGAGCACTTTAATTGAAAGATTTAAAGTCTTCAGTTTTTCTGCCAGAGGCATTTTGTTATATGGAAATTTATTTAAATGCCCATCCCTAGTACACACACAGACACGCTTCAGAGGTGCTGTGAAATGTGTCTTCTGTGTTTACCCCATCGTGGCTCGATGTCCTCCATGGTCGAGACAGGAGCAGTGGGCAGCTGCAGTAGAGCACAGAGAACATGGATCAGCTAAGTAGTTTGTAAGTATTTAGAAAGCAGGTCAACGTGTTATCCTGAGTTCAGTGGAAGCTAACCACCATGTAGGCGCGGCCGGCTGGATCAGTTAAAGCTGTGACAGGAGACGTTTCAGTTAGGCTGCTTTGCATACAGAGGCTGCAGAGACACTGGTGCACATGTTGCTGCTGTCTGTGTTCACATGGTGAGAGATGCCTTCAGGGCCTGGTCTGCTCGTGTCTCTGTGTTCACATGGTGAGAGATGCCTTCAGGGCCTGGTCTGCTCATGTCTCTGTGTTCACATGGTGAGAGATGCCTTCAGGGCCTGGTCTGCTCGTGTCTCTGTGTTCACATGGTGAGAGATGCCTTCAGGGGCTGGTCTGCTCGTGTCTCTGTGTTCACATGGTGAGAGATGCCTTCAGGGCCTGGTCTGCTCATGTCTCTGTGTTCACATGGTGAGAGATGCCTTCAGGGGCTGATCTGCTCATGTCTCTGTGTTCACATGGTGAGAGATGCCTTCAGGGCCTGGTCTGCTCGTGTCTGTGTTCACATGGTGAGAGATGCCTTCAGGGCCTGGTCTGCTCGTGTCTCTGTGTTCACATGGTGAGAGATGCCTTCAGGGCCTGGTCTGCTCGTGTCTCTGTTCACATGATGAGAGATGCCTTCAGGGCCTGGTCTGCTCGTGTCTCTGTGTTCACATGGTGAGAGATGCCTTCAGGGCCTGGTCTGCTCGTGTCTGTGTTCACATGGTGAGAGATGCCTTCAGGGGCTGGTCTGCTCATGTCTCTGTGTTCACATGGTGAGAGATGCCTTCAGGGCCTGGTCTGCTCATGTCTCTGTGTTCACATGGTGAGCGATGCCTTCAGGGGCCGTCTGCTTGTGTCTGTCTGTGTTCACATGGTGAGAGATGCCTTCATGGCCCATTTCCTCGTGTCTCTGGTTGTGTTCACATGGTGAGAGATGCCTTCAGGGCCTGGTGGGCTCGCAGTGTTTCCCACAGGATGTTGAGTTGTTGTGGTGGGTGGACCATAGCACCCCCCCCCCATATATATATATATATATAAATATATATATATATATATATATATATATATATTTTCACATTTTATAAGTAAAATGCATCAGTCTGGTCACTTTGAGAGCAAAAGTGTAGAGGCTAGTAGATCTATGAAGAATTACACACCACATTAGTATCCTCTTTACTGTGCTGTGGCTTTTTGCAATGATGAAAAATACAGGTCACTTATATGGTAGAATACTACTGGCTTAAATACAATGGCCTTAAACACAATCTATACCAAAATCACCTGCAGGGGTGAGAACTCAAGTACCGGTACAAAGTCACATTTCCTTTGTAAGCATAAAAAAGTAAAATAAAAAGGGAATTCCTTAACATTGATTGCAATCATGTTGAGCCAAGACAACCAGCACAGTTATGATAAAATGATAATTTGATATGTTAAGTATTCTCTCAGCGCTGTTATTAATCAGATCCATTATTCTCTGCTGTTTTGGCAACACTGTTATTTTATGTCACTTTCTGCTTTCACTAAAAATAATAATCGATTGGATTGTGTTCGGACGTAGCGCACTTCAAGGCACCCAAAGCTCTTCACATATCACCGTGTGTGTGTGTGTGTGTGTGGGCACATTCCCTCAGTCCCTTTGTTGAAGTATCATATCATAGCAGCTAGAGACCCTTTAACTCAACATCTCTGGGCTCCTTATTTGGACGTTCACCTGTCAAAGCAGGACATGACCTCAGGGGTGTTACTGTGATTTCTCTATGCTTGGGTAGGAAAAGCTTTGAGTGTCATGTCCACTGTCCCTGCTCTTTAACTCTATTATTACACTATTGTTTCCTCTTCAGTTACACAGATATCGTGATGTATCGTGATGACATTTCTTGCAATTTATTGATTATCGCAGAATCGCTGTATCGTGATACACTCGTTATCGAGGGCCAAATATCATGATAGTATCATATTGTGACTGAGTTCCTCTGCCATTCCCACCCCTTTTGCCCAGCCCTAGTTATGACTAGTCAGACCTTACTCCTGGAAGGCCTCACAACATACCTCCTTACTCCTGGAAGGCCTCACAACATACCTTCTTACTCCTGGAAGGCCTCACAACATACCTTCTTACTCCTGGAAGGCCTCACAACATACCTTCTTACTCCTGGAAGGCCTCACAACATACCTCCTTACTCCTGGAAGGCCTCACAACATACCTTCTTACTCCTGGAAGGCCTCACAACATACCTTCTTACTCCTGGAAGGCCTCACAACATACCTCCTTACTCCTGGAAGGCCTCACAACATACCTCCTTACTCCTGGAAGGCCTCACAACATACCTCCTTACTCCTGGAAGGCCTCACAACATACCTCCTTACTCCTGGAAGGCCTCACAACATACCTTCTTACTCCTGGAAGGCCTCACAACATACCTCCTTACTCCTGGAAGGCCTCACAACATACCTTCTTACTCCTGGAAGGCCTCACAACATACCTTCTTACTCCTGGAAGGCCTCACAACATACCTCCTTACTCCTGGAAGGCCTCACAACATACCTTCTTACTCCTGGAAGGCCTCACAACATACCTTCTTACTCCTGGAAGGCCTCACAACATACCTTCTTACTCCTGGAAGGCCTCACAACATACCTTCTTACTCCTGGAAGGCCTCACAACATACCTTCTTACTCCTGGAAGGCCTCACAACATACCTTCTTACTCCTGGAAGGCCTCACAACATACCTTCTTACTCCTGGAAGGCCTCACAACATACCTTCTTACTCCTGGAAGGCCTCACAACATACCTTCTTACTCCTGGAAGGCCTCACAACATACCTTCTTACTCCTGGAAGGCCTCACAACATACCTTCTTACTCCTGGAAGGCCTCACAACATACCTCCTTACTCCTGGAAGGCCTCACAACATACCTTCTTACTCCTGGAAGGCCTCACAACATACCTTCTTACTCCTGGAAGGCCTCACAACATACCTCCTTACTCCTGGAAGGCCTCACAACATACCTCCTTACTCCTGGAAGGCCTCACAACATACCTTCTTACTCCTGGAAGGCCTCACAACATACCTCCTTACTCCTGGAAGGCCTCACAACATACCTCCTTACTCCTGGATGGCCTCACAACATACCTTCTTACTCCTGGAAGGCCTCACAACATACCTTCTTACTCCTGGAAGGCCTCACAACATACCTTCTTACTCCTGGAAGGCCTCACAACATACCTCCTTACTCCTGGAAGGCCTCACAACATACCTCCTTACTCCTGGAAGGCCTCACATCATACCTTCTTACTCCTGGAAGGCCTCACAACATACCTCCTTACTCCTGGAAGGCCTCACAACATACCTTCTTACTCCTGGAAGGCCTCACAACATACCTCCTTACTCCTGGAAGGCCTCACAACATACCTCCTTACTCCTGGAAGGCCTCACAACATACCTTCTTACTCCTGGAAGGCCTCACAACATACCTCCTTACTCCTGGAAGGCCTCACAACATACCTTCTTACTCCTGGAAGGCCTCACAACATACCTTCTTACTCCTGGAAGGCCTCACAACATACCTTCTTACTCCTGGAAGGCCTCACAACATACCTCCTTACTCCTGGAAGGCCTCACAACATACCTTCTTACTCCTGGAAGGCCTCACAACATACCTTCTTACTCCTGGAAGGCCTCACAACATACCTTCTTACTCCTGGAAGGCCTCACAACATACCTTCTTACTCCTGGAAGGCCTCACAACATACCTTCTTACTCCTGGAAGGCCTCACAACATACCTTCTTACTCCTGGAAGGCCTCACAACATACCTTCTTACTCCTGGAAGGCCTCACAACATACCTTCTTACTCCTGGAAGGCCTCACAACATACCTCCTTACTCCTGGAAGGCCTCACAACATACCTCCTTACTCCTGGAAGGCCTCACAACATACCTTCTTACTCCTGGAAGGCCTCACAACATACCTCCTTACTCCTGGAAGGCCTCACAACATACCTTCTTACTCCTGGAAGGCCTCACAACATACCTTCTTACTCCTGGAAGGCCTCACAACATACCTTCTTACTCCTGGAAGGCCTCACAACATACCTCCTTACTCCTGGAAGGCCTCACAACATACCTTCTTACTCCTGGAAGGCCTCACAACATACCTCCTTACTCCTGGAAGGCCTCACAACATACCTTCTTACTCCTGGAAGGCCTCACAACATACCTTCTTACTCCTGGAAGGCCTCACAACATACCTTCTTACTCCTGGAAGGCCTCACAACATACCTTCTTACTCCTGGAAGGCCTCACAACATACCTTCTTACTCCTGGAAGGCCTCACAACATACCTTCTTACTCCTGGAAGGCCTCACAACATACCTCCTTACTCCTGGAAGGCCTCACAACATACCTTCTTACTCCTGGAAGGCCTCACAACATACCTTCTTACTCCTGGAAGGCCTCACAACATACCTTCTTACTCCTGGAAGGCCTCACAACATACCTTCTTACTCCTGGAAGGCCTCACAACATACCTTCTTACTCCTGGAAGGCCTCACAACATACCTCCTTACTCCTGGAAGGCCTCACAACATACCTCCTTACTCCTGGAAGGCCTCACATCATACCTTCTTACTCCTGGAAGGCCTCACAACATACCTTCTTACTCCTGGAAGGCCTCACAACATACCTTCTTACTCCTGGAAGGCCTCACAACATACCTTCTTACTCCTGGAAGGCCTCACAACATACCTCCTTACTCCTGGAAGGCCTCACAACATACCTTCTTACTCCTGGAAGGCCTCACAACATACCTCCTTACTCCTGGAAGGCCTTACAACATACCTTCTTACTCCTGGAAGGCCTCACAACATACCTCCTTACTCCTGGAAGGCCTTACAACATACCTTCTTACTCCTGGAAGGCCTCACAACATACCTTCTTACTCCTGGAAGGCCTCACAACATACCTCCTTACTCCTGGAAGGCCTTACAACATACCTTCTTACTCCTGGAAGGCCTCACAACATACCTCCTTACTCCTGGAAGGCCTCACAACATACCTTCTTACTCCTGGAAGGCCTCACAACATACCTTCTTACTCCTGGAAGGCCTCACAACATACCTCCTTACTCCTGGAAGGCCTCACAACATACCTTCTTACTCCTGGAAGGCCTCACAACATACCTCCTTACTCCTGGAAGGCCTTACAACATACCTTCTTACTCCTGGAAGGCCTCACAACATACCTCCTTACTCCTGGGGTCAAGGCTATTATTATTCATAACGAGTCCCTTTGAAAAGAAGGGATGGATTTGGATTGGGCTTCCTCTGCATTGAAACCCCACCCCTGTGTGCTGATCTGTCTGCCAGTAGGTCAGTTTGTTGTAGGCCTGCAAATAACGAAATGACGCACAAAGTGATCTTTAAAATGATCTATTCATCCTGACCAGCAGACACAAATAAGACCCTCTAGTTTAAATGGCCAGTGAATGTTCACATTGTACCAGCCGCTCAATATATTTACATTACCTTTTGTTTGTTTTGGCTGGTGAGTTAAGCACATTTACCAGCCACTTGCATATTGACGTGTGTGTGTGTGTGTGTGTATCGGGTGGATGTGCTGTGGGTTCACGCATGATGCTCTTGCACTGTAAGGCAGTGTGGGAGCGTCATGTGTGGACCTGCAGTATCTCTATCCGATGCATTCACTTATATGCATTTTATTATGTATTTTTCTAATTCTATTTTAATATTTTCTTACTGATTTTTGTTATTCTAATATGTTGACTTTCCATCTGTGCTTATTTAACACAAGTGTGGCCATCCAGCCTCATTCTTCTCGTTTGCAAAACATTATTGCATTCCTGCTGTGTAATATATACAGACTTATATACAAGTATACTGTTTAAAATTGTACCTTTATCTCTTTTTTGATATTCTCTGATGTTTTTGATATTATATTCGTTGTTATTTTATGTTGTGAGATATTTCCAGTACTTGATAATGTAATTGATTGTACTTCCGGTTTGACACTATTTATACGTCATGTCCGTCTTCTGTCAGCACAATGCTGAAGAAGGCTCACGCCGAAACGTTCATTGTCAATCTGCTTGAAGGTAAATAAAACAACCCAAAAGGATTTATTTTGAGTGCTGGTTTTTTGTCCCTCTGTTATTTTTTGCGCCGTGCACCGTAACTTTTTGAAACTTTTGAGAGTGCTCACCAGTCGTGACTTCCAGTCACTGACTATTTGGACAATTGTGTGTGTGTGTGTCCCTGCAGGAAAGGCTCCAAGGTGGATGATCTGCTGTTCAAAGTGGAGAAGATGAGGGGCGAGCAGGAGACACACTGGTAAATCCGTGACAGATATGACCTCTTTATGTCGCGTGACAGATATGACCTCTTTATGTCGCGTGACAGATATGACCTCTTTATGTCGCGTGACAGATATGACCTCTTTATGTCGCGTGACAGATATGACATCTTTATGTCGCGTGACAGATATGACATCTTTATGTTGCGTGACAGATATGACATCTTTATGTCGTGTGACAGATATGACATCTTTATGTTGCGTGACAGATATGACATCTTTATGTCGCGTGACAGATATGACATCTTTATGTCGCGTGACAGAAATGACATCTTTATGTCGCGTGACAGAAATGACATCTTTATGTCGTGTGACAGATATGACATCTTTAGAGACAGAAAGAAAGTCTCTCTGTCAGTGTAGCGGTGGCAGGGCTCTGTGCAGACGCTAGGGATGTTAATGATTCACTGTTAGTCGATTAATTGCCGTTAAGATCTTCACCGATTTACAAATGTATTAACGGATTAACCGACAATGTGTTCTGTGCATCATTTCTACGGCGGAGCTCACATACAGCCAGGTGTAATGTAGACTTTATTCACTTTTATACCAGCAAGAGGGCGTAACGCTACTTCACCTAAACTAGTGGTCACCGTCTAATATAAGCCGCTTTCACACACAGACGTGCAAAATTGCAGTTCAGAAGGTCCGCAAAGCCGGCAGCCTCGCCACAGAAATTGCTTTCACACACAGCCAAGCAGCACCGCCACATTCCCGTCTTGGGGTGTGCTTTCAGGTGACAGCCACCGCTCTCGGATTGAAAGGCGAGCGGAGGCATTTTCCACCCAGCTTCTCCTAGCAGAAATGAATATTTTCATAGGTTAGTGTAGCCTAGGCTACTGTATGACGAACAAATTCTTTCACCAACCAAACATCGCCAGCCAACGACGTGCAGCTGCGGTCGTTAAGGATCAAAGTGATAAAACACGAAAGTGTTGTCCACATGCAGCATGGTAACAAGGCTTTCAATATTCATCTGATCGACTTTATGGATCACAGATGCACCATCATGTAGGCTATTAGGTATAAGGCTAATTCTTTATCTTTTCGTTCCAGTTTTTTGTAAAGCAAATTATTCCCATGAAGTAGCCTAATTAGCGTCCGTTCTGAAAGACGACGCCCGCATATCAAACAGCTGCAGTCTGCATAACGTTCATCGGGGGAATACTATAGGCTATAAATGCACATGACTACTATAACGTTAGTAGTTTTTGTAAGGGAATGCACAACTGGCTAGCTAGACAGATTGCAGTTCTGGAGCTGGTTTCCAGAGGGAATATCTTCAGACCAACTCGCCACAGACAGCTATAGTTCTCTGAAGCTTATTATTATATCCGTTAATTTTACCTACTAATGTCAACATCGTTTGAGCATAAAGCCTAACCTACTTACAGGCACGGAGCATTCCTCCTGGCCGCTTTTTTAACTTTCACTTATGCCTTTCTTGCTGCATGAGGTGATTTCCCTTGTATTTTTTTTATGAATGAGCTGACCATTCGCACCGTTCCGTGTTGCCGCTCCTACGCTTTCAGGTGGAGGCGGGTTGCAGGGTAACCCGGCTCTGTGACTAGGTCCACTGGTGGAACAAAAGGCGTACAACAATTACCCACCAACCCGCTTTCACAACTTTCACATCGGAGGCGCGGATCTCATTTTCCGTGCATTTTCCGGCTTTCAAGGCCGGTGTGAAAGCGGCTATAGTCTGTACTTACATGTTACTGCTGGGCTATAGTCTGTACTTACATGTTACTGCTGGGCAGAGGAAACACAATGGTGATGCAAGAAGCGGTCGTAACGTAACTCCAGCGTGGGAGCGTTACACAGTAAAAGAAGAAACGTAACATAACTCCAGCGTGGGAGCGTTACACAGTAAAAGAGGAAATGTAACATAACTCCAGCGTGGGAGCGTTACACAGTAAAAGAAGAAACGTAACATAACTCCAGCGTGGGAGCGTTACACAGTAAAAGAGGAAACGTAACATAACTCCAGCGTGGGAGCGTTACACAGTAAAAGAGGAAACGTAACATAACTCCAGCGTGGGAGCGTTACACAGTAAAAGAAGAAACGTAACATAACTCCAGCGTGGGAGCGTTACACAGTAAAAGAAGAAACGTAACATAACTCCAGCGTGGGAGCGTTACACAGTAAAAGAAGAAACGTAACATAACTCCAGCGTGGGAGCGTTACACAGTAAAAGAGGAAATGTAACGTAACTCCAGCGTGGGAGCGTTACACAGTAAAAGAGGAAATGTAACGTAACTCCAGCGTGGGAGCGTTACACAGTAAAAGAGGAAACGTAACATAACTCCAGCGTGGGAGCGTTACACAGTAAAAGAAGAAACGTAACATAACTCCAGCGTGGGAGCGTTACACAGTAAAAGAGGAAATGTAACGTAACTCCAGCGTGGGAGCGTTACACAGTAAAAGAAGAAACGTAACATAACTCCAGCGTGGGAGCGTTAGACAGTAAAAGAGGAAATGTAACGTAACTCCAGCGTGGGAGCGTTACACAGTAAAAGAGGAAATGTAACGTAACTCCAGCGTGGGAGCGTTACACAGTAAAAGAAGAAACGTAACATAACTCCAGCGTGGGAGCGTTACACAGTAAAAGAGGAAACGTAACATAACTGCAGCGTGGGAGCGTTACACAGTAAAAGAGGAAACGTAACATAACTTCAGCGTGGGAGCGTTACACAGTAAAAGAGGAAACGTAACATAACTGCAGCGTGGGAGCGTTACACAGTAAAAGAGGAAACGTAACATAACTCCAGCGTGGGAGCGTTACACAGTAAAAGAAGAAACGTAACATAACTCCAGCGTGGGAGCGTTACACAGTAAAAGAAGAAACGTAACATAACTCCAGCGTGGGAGCGTTACACAGTAAAAGAGGAAATGTAACATAACTCCAGCGTGGGAGCGTTACACAGTAAAAGAGGAAATGTAACGTAACTCCAGCGTGGGAGCGTTACACAGTAAAAGAGGAAACGTAACATAACTGCAGCGTGGGAGCGTTACACAGTAAAAGAGGAAATGTAACGTAACTCCAGCGTGGGAGCGTTACACAGTAAAAGAAGAAACGTAACATAACTCCAGCGTGGGAGCGTTACACAGTAAAAGAGGAAACGTAACATAACTGCAGCGTGGGAGCGTTACACAGTAAAAGAGGAAACGTAACGTAACTCCAGCGTGGGAGCGTTACACAGTAAAAGAAGAAACGTAACATAACTCCAGCGTGGGAGCGTTACACAGTAAAAGAAGAAACGTAACATAACTCCAGCGTGGGAGCGTTACACAGTAAAAGAAGAAACGTAACATAACTGCAGCGTGGGAGCGTTACACAGTAAAAGAAGAAACGTAACATAACTGCAGCGTGGGAGCGTTACACAGTAAAAGAGGAAATGTAACAACTGCAGCGTGGGAGCGTTACACAGTAAAAGAGGAAATGTAACATAACTCCAGCGTGGGAGCGTTACACAGTAAAAGAGGAAATGTAACATAACTCCAGCGTGGGAGCGTTACACAGTAAAAGAGGAAACGTAACATAACTCCAGCGTGGGAGCGTTACACAGTAAAAGAGGAAACGTAACATAACTCCAGCGTGGGAGCGTTACACAGTAAAAGAAGAAACGTAACATAACTCCAGCGTGGGAGCGTTACACAGTAAAAGAAGAAACGTAACATAACTCCAGCGTGGGAGCGTTACACAGTAAAAGAAGAAACGTAACATAACTCCAGCGTGGGAGCGTTACACAGTAAAAGAGGAAATGTAACGTAACTCCAGCGTGGGAGCGTTACACAGTAAAAGAGGAAATGTAACGTAACTCCAGCGTGGGAGCGTTACACAGTAAAAGAGGAAACGTAACATAACTCCAGCGTGGGAGCGTTACACAGTAAAAGAAGAAACGTAACATAACTCCAGCGTGGGAGCGTTACACAGTAAAAGAGGAAATGTAACGTAACTCCAGCGTGGGAGCGTTACACAGTAAAAGAAGAAACGTAACATAACTCCAGCGTGGGAGCGTTAGACAGTAAAAGAGGAAATGTAACGTAACTCCAGCGTGGGAGCGTTACACAGTAAAAGAGGAAATGTAACGTAACTCCAGCGTGGGAGCGTTACACAGTAAAAGAAGAAACGTAACATAACTCCAGCGTGGGAGCGTTACACAGTAAAAGAGGAAACGTAACATAACTGCAGCGTGGGAGCGTTACACAGTAAAAGAGGAAACGTAACATAACTTCAGCGTGGGAGCGTTACACAGTAAAAGAGGAAACGTAACATAACTGCAGCGTGGGAGCGTTACACAGTAAAAGAGGAAACGTAACATAACTCCAGCGTGGGAGCGTTACACAGTAAAAGAAGAAACGTAACATAACTCCAGCGTGGGAGCGTTACACAGTAAAAGAAGAAACGTAACATAACTCCAGCGTGGGAGCGTTACACAGTAAAAGAGGAAATGTAACATAACTCCAGCGTGGGAGCGTTACACAGTAAAAGAGGAAATGTAACGTAACTCCAGCGTGGGAGCGTTACACAGTAAAAGAGGAAACGTAACATAACTGCAGCGTGGGAGCGTTACACAGTAAAAGAGGAAATGTAACGTAACTCCAGCGTGGGAGCGTTACACAGTAAAAGAAGAAACGTAACATAACTCCAGCGTGGGAGCGTTACACAGTAAAAGAGGAAACGTAACATAACTGCAGCGTGGGAGCGTTACACAGTAAAAGAGGAAACGTAACGTAACTCCAGCGTGGGAGCGTTACACAGTAAAAGAAGAAACGTAACATAACTCCAGCGTGGGAGCGTTACACAGTAAAAGAAGAAACGTAACATAACTCCAGCGTGGGAGCGTTACACAGTAAAAGAAGAAACGTAACATAACTGCAGCGTGGGAGCGTTACACAGTAAAAGAAGAAACGTAACATAACTGCAGCGTGGGAGCGTTACACAGTAAAAGAGGAAATGTAACAACTGCAGCGTGGGAGCGTTACACAGTAAAAGAGGAAATGTAACATAACTCCAGCGTGGGAGCGTTACACAGTAAAAGAGGAAATGTAACATAACTCCAGCGTGGGAGCGTTACACAGTAAAAGAAGAAACGTAACATAACTCCAGCGTGGGAGCGTTACACAGTAAAAGAAGAAACGTAACATAACTCCAGCGTGGGAGCGTTACACAGTAAAAGAAGAAACGTAACATAACTCCAGCGTGGGAGCGTTACACAGTAAAAGAAGAAACGTAACATAACTCCAGCGTGGGAGCGTTACACAGTAAAAGAGGAAATGTAACATAACTCCAGCGTGGGAGCGTTACACAGTAAAAGAGGAAATGTAACGTAACTCCAGCGTGGGAGCGTTACACAGTAAAAGAGGAAACGTAACATAACTGCAGCGTGGGAGCGTTACACAGTAAAAGAGGAAATGTAACATAACTCCAGCGTGGGAGCGTTACACAGTAAAAGAAGAAACGTAACATAACTCCAGCGTGGGAGCGTTACACAGTAAAAGAAGAAACGTAACATAACTCCAGCGTGGGAGCGTTACACAGTAAAAGAAGAAACGTAACATAACTCCAGCGTGGGAGCGTTACACAGTAAAAGAAGAAACGTAACATAACTCCAGCGTGGGAGCGTTACACAGTAAAAGAGGAAATGTAACATAACTCCAGCGTGGGAGCGTTACACAGTAAAAGAGGAAACGTAACATAACTGCAGCGTGGGAGCGTTACACAGTAAAAGAGGAAATGTAACATAACTCCAGCGTGGGAGCGTTACACAGTAAAAGAAGAAACGTAACATAACTCCAGCGTGGGAGCGTTACACAGTAAAAGAAGAAACGTAACATAACTCCAGCGTGGGAGCGTTACACAGTAAAAGAGGAAATGTAACATAACTCCAGCGTGGGAGCGTTACACAGTAAAAGAGGAAATGTAACGTAACTCCAGCGTGGGAGCGTTACACAGTAAAAGAGGAAACGTAACATAACTGCAGCGTGGGAGCGTTACACAGTAAAAGAGGAAATGTAACATAACTCCAGCGTGGGAGCGTTACACAGTAAAAGAAGAAACGTAACATAACTCCAGCGTGGGAGCGTTACACAGTAAAAGAAGAAACGTAACATAACTCCAGCGTGGGAGCGTTACACAGTAAAAGAAGAAACGTAACATAACTCCAGCGTGGGAGCGTTACACAGTAAAAGAAGAAACGTAACATAACTCCAGCGTGGGAGCGTTACACAGTAAAAGAGGAAATGTAACATAACTCCAGCGTGGGAGCGTTACACAGTAAAAGAGGAAACGTAACATAACTGCAGCGTGGGAGCGTTACACAGTAAAAGAGGAAATGTAACATAACTCCAGCGTGGGAGCGTTACACAGTAAAAGAAGAAACGTAACATAACTCCAGCGTGGGAGCGTTACACAGTAAAAGAAGAAACGTAACATAACTCCAGCGTGGGAGCGTTACACAGTAAAAGAAGAAACGTAACATAACTCCAGCGTGGGAGCGTTACACAGTAAAAGAGGAAATGTAACGTAACTCCAGCGTGGGAGCGTTACACAGTAAAAGAAGAAACGTAACATAACTCCAGCGTGGGAGCGTTACACAGTAAAAGAGGAAATGTAACGTAACTCCAGCGTGGGAGCGTTACACAGTAAAAGAGGAAACGTAACATAACTCCAGCGTGGGAGCGTTACACAGTAAAAGAGGACAATGCGAAATGTATGTCGCGATGCCCTTCTCAAATACAGCTACAGTAGCCTGCATTGTCAATGTTGTATCCGACGCGAGGTTGCGAGGCGAAAGTGAAACTCATCTTCTGACTGTTTAGAAGAAGCTGTCGTGTGTGCAGCAGAGACAATAACTCAGAGGGGGGAAAGGACATGATGCAGATAAACATGGTGGACTGTGAGAGGAACTACATCGAGAACCAGGAAGTCGCATCCCCCCCAAGAAGCACAATTACAAGCCACGTTGATTTATTTATTTATTTGTTTATTTATTTATTATGCCTCCGCCGGCGATAGCCAGGCCGGAGGCGTTAAGTTTTCGGGTTGTCCGTCCAATGTTTGTTAACACAATATCTGAGGAACGCGATGACAGAATTGAATCAAATTTGCCTCAAACGTCCACTTGGACTCAAGGATGAACTGATTACATTTTGGTGGTCGAAGTTCAAGGTCACCGTGACCTCACGAACACCATTTCCAAGCTCGTTAACGCCATATCTCAGGAACGCCTTGCCGGAATTTCTTCCAATTTGGCTTCAACGGCAACTTGGACTCAAGGATGAACTGATTAGATTTTGGTGGTCAAAAGTCAAGGTCACTGTGACCTCACAACCGCCATTTTCAAGATCATCAGATTTCCTCTTTCTCTCCCTCACAGCTTGGCCTCTCATCTGCAGCTCACCTTCACCGGGTTCTTTCATAATGTTGGTAAGTTTGTGCTTTTCTATCGGCATCTGTTCCGTTGACTTCCTGCTGACTGACTTCCTGCTGACTGACTCACTGGAAGCAGGCAAAGCTAAAGCCCATTTTCCCGCTAGACCAGAGTGAGAGTAAGAAGAGCCGCAGGAGAGTCTGGTAAGCGAGAACTTCCTGGTGAGCTAACAGCGGTCTGACTCCTCTTGTGCTGCTCTGTGTCCTTTCCTTCTCAGGGAAACCCACTGAAGACTGTGAGAAGGAGCAGAACTCTGTGTCTCTGGAGGTGCTGCTGGTCAAAGTCTGCCACAAGAAGAGAAAGGTGTGTGAGAGGATGATCACTTCAACTATCAAGTAGTTGTATCTCTGTTGTCATGTGGAAATCTTTTCACTCACGTTTTGTTGATTTCCGTGAGAAGCTATGATCCATCTACATTGGTTTGTTGTGAGAGGCCATGCTTTGAAGATAAAGATGTCTGCCTTCTCTGCGATGCAATGGAACTGGATGGCACTCAGCTACACACACACACACACACACACACACAAAAAAAACAAAAAAAAACTCAACAGCAATGTCTCTTTCCAGAATTCATGACCCGGTTACTCAAAATAATCCGCAGATCTTACTATTAGGAATTTCATGGAGGAACTATTTTATTTTGACCGAACTACATTCGCTAGAGCTAGTGAATGTAGTTCGGTAACCAGGTCATGATTTCTGGACAGAGACATTGCCATTGAGTTTTAAAAAAAAGTCAGTTGAGCACCACAAGGCGAGTGCCATCCAGTTCCATGGTAAAGACAGACCTCTCTACTGCCGTTATCTCCAATACTCTCACACCAAAACAATCTAGATGGATGAATAGCACTACAGGTGAGAGGGAAAATATGTACTTTTGATTTTGTTGTGAACTGTCCTTGAACTTCATTCCCTTCATGGATTCCATGGTTATCTATGATTTAAGCTGATGAAACCGTTTCAAAATCCATTGGTTTAACTCAAATATTTGGTCGTCAAGCTGAAAACCAGTTTAGTTGCTGAAAAGTTGACATTTTGGACATAAGTGGTTTTCCCCTGACATCGATGACATGACATCATTAATACACGATAGCCCATTCAAATTCCCGTCCCGCTCTGCAGGACGTGAGCTGTCCGGTGAAGCAGGTTCTCGCCGGGAAGAAGCAGGTTCCTCTGAACCCGGACACCAGCAGCACCGGAGGGTCCTGCCCCTCCTTACTGGTCCCCAGCACTGAGTTTGAGCCCAGTAACTCTCACATGGTCAAGTCCTACTCGCTCCTCTTCAGAGTGTCCAGGCCCGGCGCTGGCCCCGGCCCCGGGCCCGGGCCGCCCCGGACTCACGTCAACGGCCTGGCCAACGGAGAGACGCACCACAGCAGAGGTGAGTTACTCAAACTAAGCCTGTGACTGACTTCTTTTGATAACCATGCAAGGCAGCTGGACTCATGAGAACGAGCTCACAATCTACTGCATGCGTTTACTCCACCACCACGGACAGATGCTAAATGGACTGCATTTATATTAGGGATGTTCATCAATAATCGAAAATCAATAATTGATCGTTAAGGAATTGATTCGATCATGTGGAATTTGTATTGATTTTTTTATCTATTTTTTTAATCAAATAGGCCTAATGTGCTGAAACTACAGTATAAGAGTGGATTTCAGTTCACTACGTGGTCGCAACCAGGTGAGGGCGCAATGGGACTACGAGACATCTGAACAGAGGACCTCTGGGTGGGGCTATGGGCGTGGTCTCACTGGGCTTGCTGCGTGAGAACTGCAAACAGCACATTGTCAGCACTCAGCCAGACGAGGAAATGAAGTGAGCGAAGCAAAGTTTTGTTTGGGACCATTTCAAGTTAAAAGACGACATTGTTCATTGCAAGAAGAACTGTGATGCCGTTTATAAGTACAACACGGCTAGACGCCAATGATTCACCACTTGAACAGCGTAGCCTACATCTGAGCCTGGTTAACGAGGAAGGCGCCTCGTCCTCGGCCCGGCATGCAGAAAAGATCACCCGGCTCGAGATGGATATGCTGCCCATACATATCGTTGAGGGTTTTCAACACCAGATCAATGTGATTGAGCCAGCGTACTATGCGCTTCCCTCACCGAGCACAATTACCAGGCGGATTGAAAAGCGCTTCATCATAGCGCTTCGCACATAGGCATTTTGTAAAATTAAAAATTAAAAATATATATAAAAAATAAATATTAATATTATTGATAATTGATCGTTAATTTTCCCGAATTTCGATTATGGACATTTTTCGAAATGAACATCCCTAATTTATATAGAGCTTTTATAGTCTACTGGCCACTCAACACTCACACACCGATGGTGGCAAGCGAAGCTACCAGGCAGGGTGCTGACAACCATCGGGAGCACTTTGGGGTTCAGTATCTTCCCCAAGGACACTTCAACATGCAGACAGCAGGAGCCGGGAATCGAACCACCGACCTTCAGATTAGTGGACGACCCGCTCTACCTCCTGACCTAAAGTCACCCAATCAGCGTCTGAGGAAGGAGGAGGCGGTCCTAACTAAGTGCTTTAAGTTAGCCTGTGATAGACGGTGATAGACAGATGGTTCGACCAATCACTGGCCAAGTATTTTTTTGAACGTGCCTGCTCTTTTTAAACTGCTTCCAAGATCCGGTTCACAGACCCAGCGTTGTGTGAAACAAACCATCCGGCAGCATCAGGTTAACTTTTTGAAGGTGACATGTGTTTTTAATAGGAGATGTTCTCCTGAATCTGGTCACCACATTGACATTAGGAGCCTTGTCATCACCAGGCACCAGTACGGCTTTTTGCAATTTCCTTTTCCCCCCTTCATGGTCGATCACATCGAAGGCGGTGCTAAAATCAAGTAAAACGGCACCAACGAGCTTTGAGCTGTCAGACATTTGTGTCATTGTGGTACAGGTCAGGTGGAATGAGCAGATCTATACGCATGTTGGAACATAGTAGTTAAACCATTAGCAGAAAAATAGCCTTGTATTTGTTCATACAGCATTTTTTCCAACAGTTTGCTTCTCAGTACTGGCAGAATGCTGATAGGCCGACTGTTGGGACCACAGAAAGTTGATTTTGATGGTCTTTCCCTCCACACACCACTAATCAAACATCGATTCAAAATATGACAGATTGCTGTGAGGCGACGGTGCTACCACTGCACCACCGTACCACTGCACCACCGTACCACAGCACCACCGTACCATTGCACCACCGTACCACTGCACCACCGTACCACAGCACCACCGTACCACTGCATCACCGTACCACAGCACCACCGTACCACTGCACCACCGTACCACAGCACCACCGTACCACAGCACCACCGTACCACTGCACCACCGTACCACTGCCCCACCGTACCACTGCACCACCGTACCACTGCACCACCGTACCACCGTACCACTGCACCACCGTACCACCGCACCACCGTACCTTTGCACCACCGTACCTTTGCACCACCGTACCTTTGCACCACTGCACCACCGTACCACCGTACCACTGCACCACCGTACCACCGCACCACCGTACCACCGCACCACCGTACCACTGCACCACCGTACCACCGCACCACCGTACCACCGCACCACCGTACCACTGCATCACCGTACCGGTTGCCATGGGTCTGGAAAGTGCTTGAATAAAAAAAATTACTCGTGCAAAATGACTGGTATCAGTGCAAATATAGCTGTCAGCAAAACACAAAGAAATGCACGTATTTATGTTTATTTTGATGCTTCTCGTTATGGCTGAGAAAGAACGACATGGTGAGCAGCCTGGCTGGGGAAGGTGAACAACATTTGACGGTGTCTGTTTCAGACGTTACAGAGGAAGTGGCAAACAGGAAGATGAGGAGCGCCTCGCTCAGAGACGAGGGAGGAGCCACGTTTGTGGCCCAGATGACGGTCTTTGATAAAAATGGGTACACACACACACACACACACACACACACACACACACACACACACACACACACACAGTTTGACATGACCTTTGACACACACACACACACACACACACACACACACACAGTTTGACATGACCTTTGACACACACACACACACACACAGTTTGACATGACCATTGACATACACAGACCTGGATAAGTTATTTTCAGAGTCAGTTTATTTACCCTTTGCATTAGAAACCACATTGGAATTGCGATGTAAGCTCACATAGCAAGACAAATCACACAGAAAACATAAAAAACAGTATAAATGGTATCAGAGGTGTGGCCGAGTCCCGCTCGGCTGGAGTCCAGTCTGAGCGGCTCGCTCCACCTCACTGGCCTTCCTAGTTCTGGCGTTTTGACTGGCTGCGAGCATTATGTGGAGAAGATACCTACCTATCATGTGAATTGAGCTTGTGTGGTATATTGCATCTTATACAGATAATACACCGTTTTTATGATGGTGTCCTTGTCTCTGTATAGCAGAGAAAACTCTATAGCAGAGAGAACTATAGCAGAGAAAAGGGCAGTGATAAATAATTGTGCACCTGACTGTGTGCAGACGCCCGCAGCTGTTGGACGGGGAATATGAAGTGTCCATGCAGCAGATGGAGGAGTGTCCAGTCAACAAGAAGAGAGCCACATGGGAGACCATCCTGGATGGAAAGGTAGGTCAGGTCAGGTGGCTGTTTCTTCTCCCCAAGTATACTTTGCCTATTTATCCCCATGCTGCCCTATTGGCTGCCCCACATCAACTGTATTCATCAATGAGGAGAAACAAGGTGGGTAAACTACTCACCTTAGATACTTTACTCACCTCTGTATTTACCACTACACCCCTGGGTAAACTACTCACCTTAGATACTTTACTCACCACTACACCCCTGGGTAAACTACTCACCTTAGATACTTTACTCACCTCTGTATTTACCACTACACCCTGGGGTGTAGTGGTAAATACAGAGGTGAGTAAAGTATCTAAGGTGAGTAGTTTACCCAGGGGTGTAGTGGTAAATACAGAGGTGAGTAAAGTATCTACTGAGTAGTTTACCCAGGGGTGTAGTGGTAAATACAGAGGTGAGTAAATTATCTAAGGTGAGTACGGTAGTTTACCGTAAACTACCGTACTCACCTTAGATAATTTACTCACCTCTGTATTTACCACTACACCCCTGGGTAAACTACTCACCTCTGTATTTACCACTACACCCCTGGGTAAACTACTCACCTTAGATACTTTACTCACCTCTATATTTACCACTACACCCCTGGGTAAACTACTCACCTCTGTATTTACCACTACACCCCTGGGTAAACTACTCACCTTAGATAGTTTACTCACCTCTGTATTTACTAGGGATGCACGATAATTATCGGACTGATAAATTATCGGCCGATATGGCCATTTTGCTTTATTATTTATTATTCCGATAATGGCCTTTTTCCGATAAATTATCCGATAATAATCATGCTTTATTTTTTGCCTCGGAAGCTGAGCTTTTGTTGTCACACACGTGACATCACAGCTGCGACGCAAACATGGCTGCTGCCAGTGTGTTGCTGTTTTTCAGTTTCAGAATGATCAGAAAGCTACTGTAATTTGCAATCCATGTCCCACACAGGTTCCGAGAGGAGGGGAAACCTCTAAGCTGGCATTACGTTAAACCAAAGCTGGCGATGATGCAGCGGATATGTTTGTTGTTTTTGTTAGCGAGTTCTGTTAGCATTAGCTCGTCGTGCGGCCTACCCTGCAGGCTCCTCCGCTTGGCAGACAAACTGTGACATTTACAGTCTGTGGCTTGTGATAAAACAGCCCCGCAAAAGCACTTAATACACAGAGCTGGCGTAAACTTATAGAAACTAATGGAAACCCCTTTACCCGAAATGAAACATCCAGGGATTGTGTATTTAACTCCAAAAAAACACTCGCTAACGTTAAGCTAACCGCGCTAGTTAGCATTAGCTGCTCGACAGAGCCATCTAACAGAGCCAATAATGAAAACAAAGGCGTAGTCGTGCACATTAGGCTACATAAAAAGCATCAGTCAGTCAACATCACATAGTGTCTTTTCTTTAATCTGGTGGCAGCATTTTTCAGTAAAAAGTGAAACGACACAGATGGTTTATAGTGCCTGCCCCATTCATTGGGCCCAGGCTACAATTCACTGAGAACTGGAACCAATGCAAAATGTGAACAGATCAGTAACATGACAATAAGAGTCTAAATTACTATGCCTTTTGTCATTGTGTTTTATCTGCAGACTAAGCAGCTTGGCTTTCTGTTCTATAAAAGCCTTTATTGTTGTATTGACTATAATTGAGTGATACACTTTATTAAAACAATCATATTATATCAGAAGTTTTCTTTGTTTTGCGTTCACAGTGATGTCAGTTAGATTTGGTTAGGTCAGAGCTATGCTCACTACATCCATACATCTACCCTAACCCTTTTTTAACCCCAGGTGTGCATAAAATACAGGTTAAAAACTTAAAAGAAAAATAATATATCTATTTTTATTTTAATAATTATCGGTTATCGGTATCGGTTATAGGCAGGAGAAGCAGATATTTATCGGTTATCGTATCGGTTGAAAAAAATCCATATCGTGCATCCCTAGTATTTACCACGACACCCCTGGGTAAACTACTCACCTTCAATACTTTACCCACCTCTGTATTTACCACTACACCCCTGGGTGCAACCAAAACAAAGTTAAGCCTGCTATAACATGGGGATGATTTGGGATTTCCCTGCTCAGTTGCTTCTGTGATTTATGCTGTAGAATCTGTCTCTTCTTTTTTCTATCAAGCAGCTGCGTTCTCAGCAAAGCTTCCTCTTCATCACTCATGTTGTTTCAAAACACACAAATTGATCTCATCATTCTGTGTGTTTTCTGGTGGCTCAGTGTGAGAAGACATTCTTTCTAACCTAATGAAACCATCTCCTCCCTCACTGCCTTCTCTGCAGGGTCTGCCTCCATTCGAGAGCTTCTCCCAGGGCCCCACCTTGCAGTTCACCCTGCGCTGGACCCCGGGTGACGGCCCAGCTCACACCACAGCACCCGTGTCCAAACCTCTGGCCACCCGCAACACTGACACCAACCAGGGCACCAGACACACCAGCCTCAGAGCCACACACACACTGGGTGAGCAACACAGACACCAACCAGGGCACCAGACACACCAGCCTCAGAGCCACACACACACCCACACACACACACACTGGGTGAGCAACACCGACACCAACCAGGGCACCAGACCAGGGTTTCTGTTGTCCCGTAATTGCAGGACATTGGCCTTTCAAATTCATCAAAAACCTGTCAATTAAAATCTGCAGGACACCGTGTCCTGTAAATGATCTTCCGAGTCCCGATGCTATTAATTATTGTAACCCCGGGTTAAACCTCGAGTCAAGAATATTGACCTGTCACTTTATAGTTTGGTAACACTATAGTTGCTAGTACTGCTCGCAGGGCCCGAAATTAGAGCCTGCCACCCGCCAATGGCGGGCAGATTTTAGCTTTGGCGAGTGACATTGAAAGGTCTGTCCGCCACGTGGCGGGTAACAAAATAGTCCTGTAAAATAATTCAAACTGCGGTGTGTTTTGGTCTTACGATTGCAGCCCCCAATCTCTCCTTGCGTGTCATCTCCGGCCTCATTTTTGGCTTGTTTTGGCCGACGTCACATCCGCTACTCTTCTGTCCTGACTGGCCCTGGCCATCTGCATTCTGCAGCGCCTGCTTGCACTGCAGGGAGCTAACGTTACGCCGGTCCGCCTGCTATAGCTAACGTTAGCTTAATATAACGTTAAATGGGTTACAATGTGGAACCATATCGAGGGAATAAGCCGGCCGCTAAAAAGAAAACCCACCGCGGCTTTCTCCGACGAAAAGGATGAAGCGGCAGCGAGAGCGGGACCACCTAACAAAAGAAAGTTTCGAGAGGAGTGGAAGTTTGGGGATAGCGGTGTTTCAAGAGACTGGCTACAGTATGATGCTGGGGCTGTAGTGATGAGTTGTTCCGTGTGCCGCAAGTATGCCAAAAAGAAAAATAGAAACAACACGTTTGTCATCGGTAGTAAATCAATGAAGCTGGAAGCCGTTCGTGACCATGAACAGAGCCAGTGTCACATTGGCTGCAAAGAGGAGAAGTAGAGAGAGGGTGAGGAGTCTGAGGAGTTATGTTTACAAAACCTTCAAATTTACTTCTGTTCTGTTAAATCCTGCAAAGAGGGTAGAGAGTGAGGAGTCTGATGATGTTTAACATTAGGTTACAATTTAAGCTCAAGATTGACTTGACATGTATTGATAAGATTGACTTGACATGTATTGATTAATCAATCATCAATCAATATATTAAAATAATTTGCTTAAAATTTTACTCTGGCCTCTTATTTAACACATTCACTGCCAGACGTTTTTTTTTTACTGTAGTTAGCTTCTGCCAGAGGGTTTTTTTGAGGATTCTGGCTCATCTTTCAAGACCCGAGGATTCTTTTCTGCTAAGATTTTGTGAACACACAATATCTCAAAAGAACTAATAGAATGTGTGCTTTCTCTGTCTAAAAGAGTTAGTTTGTAGAGTTAGTAGTTATGTAAGCATTAGCAGTTGAATACAGCATGGTTTCAGCGTCAGAAAAATTATTCAGAGATAAACGGCTTTTTGTGAAATTCGATAGAACAGTCACTTTAACCATTCATTTTTGGCATCAGTAAGAGTCAGACATCTAAACAATAGTTTTGAACAGTAATTTCCTCCATAACAGCAGGAAACCCCCCTCTGCTTCCAACTCCTCCCTCCGTGTGTGTTCTCCTCCTGCCTCCCTGGCTCTCCAGCGGGCGTGTCACAACGAAGTTGCTGCTGCCTGGCTGCTGCCTGTTTGCGCGGCCGCTGTTTGAGGAAGTCTGGGTGGACTCGCTCGTTTCGTGGAGTTTTGGTTGAGAGCTTTGATGCGATTCTGGTCATATTTATGCTGCGTGTTTCAAAGTGTGCATCCAATCTATTCTTGGAACCCCCCACCGTTGCCACCGCTGTGCATCAGCGCGAAAGTGAAGGCGTTTTCGCCATCAATTTTACAGTATGAGAACGGCTTCCTCGCGCTTTTCCCTCCAGTTTTGGGTCGCCTCTTTCTACTGTGGAGAGACATGTCGACACTCAGTGGGTCGGTAAAATAGATTATACACATTCAATACCTCCAATTCTGGTGTAGGAGACGTAAAAGGGTTAGATCAACGTCCCACCGTCAAAAAAAAAAATCGATTCTGAAAACGTGTTAACACGTCGTTGGCAGTCAACAGCTGGATTCTGAAAACGTGTTAACACGTCCTTGGCAGTGAACGTGTTAAGTGTGTATTCTTCAACGTAATACCTTATCTACTTGAAATGTACTGAAAAAAATGGATATATATGGATATATGTGACACAAAAATGTGTTTTTTTCTTTGGCTGGTAAGAAATATGCTTGGCGGGTAGATTTTTTCCATCTACCCGCCACTGGCCGGTGGGTCAAAAAGTTAATTTCGGGCCCTGACTGCTCGTCTTTAGCTGCTTCTGATTGGTCAGTTTAGAGAGGTACATCACGTTTCTCTAAAATGCTATTGGCTAATGGGGCAGCTGGGCGGGAGTGAGTGTTGGGATTTGGACAGTGCAGTGAGGTTTGTGTTGCGCTCGCTGCTGTGCACTGGGGCACTGATATAGACGGATACTGTGGCTAATGCTGCTAGCGGCTAATGTTAGTTACGGTACTTTACATGGCAGTAAAGTAATGAACCACTGAATGACCAAATTGATTTAACTTTTAACCATTTCGAGTAACGCTGTTTCCTGTTTCTATCCCTACTGCCACAATAATGGGTTGAGGGGCTTATTTCATGGAGTGGAGAATTGCTTTCTGAAATATCTCTGTGATGTAGTCGACATAGAAAAATTTAATTAAAAGTCTGTCTTGCATATTAAGTGGAACACTGCGATCCCCCCCCCCCCCACACACACACACACACTCTACACAGGAGGATTTCCTCATGTGTGAAAACAACAAAGCTTCCTGTCTGGAAGGTTAATAATTCCAGGGATTTCCCAGACCTGATTCAATGAACAGAGTTGGTGTCTGAAAGAGGCTTTGTCTCTTCTCTCCACGCTGCAGCTGTGAAAGAGTCGATCAACACCAACGTCCAAACCAGAAGAGAACACATCCTGGCCGAGCCGAGGCACAAACTACGCATCTTCTACCAGGTCAGTCAGAGTCTCACCTGCTGCCTGCCCGTTCTTCTGAACCACGTCTGACCTGCTACCTGCCCGCTCTTCAGAACCACGTCTGGGCTTTACATTAGCTTTACCTACACGAGTCCATTAGGGATGGACATTTCTAGCAAAAACATGATTTGAAAATTGCAGGGAACTATTGGATTATAAAAAAAAAAAATCTGAATGAAATGTTATATCGTCTCCCTCGATTCTAAATATAGCTGAATTGCTTGGTTTGACCAAGTAAAACTATTTTTATCAGCATTTTACAGAATGTCTATGGAAAAATGAATGGCGAATGAAATCCCTTGGAGAGAGAGAGAGGGGGTGACTTTGGCACTCTTGGCGTTCGACAACCACACTACGTTAGCATCGTTAGCATAGCTCCCCGACCATAGCCGAGATGGCCCAGGGAACAGTATAGAGAATATCAGCTTTTTTTCATGCAGTAATGAGCCTTGAAACCTCTTCCTGTTGCTGTAACACTATAGACAGTTTAACACAATTTCTCCTACGTTTCTAGCACGGAGCTGCTACTGTTGCTACACCAACAGGCTAAGCCAGTCTGCACCATAGTCTGCATAATGCACATGCGCCAGTGATCGTGCGTTGACGTGCTTCTCGGATGTTCCGAGTTGGCCAGTCGTTCTTCCGACGTGCGGGTGTTCATGTGCTCGTAGTGTCGGAATGATCGGAATATGGAAACCATAGCAAACGCTACGAAGAAGATGTGTGGTCTGATAATGCTCAAAGCGTTTACGGTGGGGTACGGTGGTGCAGTGGTAAGCGCTGTCGCCTCACAGCTCGAAGGTCCTGGGTTCAATTCCCACCTGGGACGCTGTGAACGCTGAAGGAATGCGTGCCTGTCCGCATGTCCTCGAGTGCCCACCGCCCGGGTGGGGTCGTCAAAAAAGCCTTTCTGTGTGGAGTTTGCATGTTCTCTCCGTGCCTCCCGGGGGTTTCCTTCATATAGGAACCCCCTTCACCAAAACATGCAATATCCTGGTTGCTAATGTGGTTCCTCCTCTGGTCGTTAGGGGCGCCTGTTCGGAGGGAGGGGAACTGGTACACGTGCTATGTCCTACCGGTGAAGCTTCCTCTGTCAGGTGAAAAGAAGCGGCTGGCTAACTGCCCATGTTTCGGAGGAAGCATGGAGCCAGTTTCGGCTCTCCCCAGATCGGCAGAGGGTGGAGTAGCAACCAGGATAAATAAATTAAATTAGCACTAATGGGGGATAAAAATGGGATAAAAAATCGAAAAAATAAAAGCGTTTAAAGAGAGCGTTGGATGCGGTTTCCAGTATTTGCATGACAATTAAGAGCAGAGGAAATGGATCAGGTCAGGCATGAAATACGATTCAGTTCAAAACATCCCCTCTTGTCCGCCATGTTTCTGCATGTGACTCGTTAACTCGTGTAGCAAAGTTTTCAGAGTTGCTGACTTGTTGTTCTGACTTGAGCGACCGTTTACGTGAATGTCACAAACTTATAGCTTTGCCATGCTCTTCAAGAGACAGGCGCCGGTAAAAAACAATGGAAAATGTACTTTATAAACAAAACAATTGTCACGTGAATGATTTGATTTTGAACAATAAAAATGTATTTTAATCATAAAAATGACTGTTTGAATATTTGAAAATCAATGCCCATCCCTCGTCCATATTTGATCTTGCACTTTCCTTTCTGCTTCCCTATAATGGTGAGCAAAGATCAAGGAACAATCACCTGAAATCTATTTGGTCGAATAATCTCAAACTAATCCAATTGTTTTCCTCGTTTGTTTTATCTTTTTAACACCTCTCTCGCTCTCTGTCTCTCTCTCTCTCTCACACACACTCTCTCACTCTCTCTCTCTCTCTCTCTCTCTCTCTCTCTCTCTCTCTCTCTCTCTCTCTCTCTCTCTCTCGCTCTCTGTCTCTCTCTCTCTCGCTCACACACACACACGCTCTCTCTCTGTCTCTCTCACACACACACACACACTCTCTCTCTCTTTGTTCCCTTGCCCTTGCAGTTCCAGTACAACAACAACAGCCGGCAGCAGACAGAGGCCAGAGATGACCTGCACTGCCCCTGGTGTACGCTCAACTGCAGGCAGCTGTACAGTCTGCTCAAACACCTCAAACTGTCCCACTCACGCTTCATATTCAACTACCTGGTGAGAACATGGACACATGGGCTTTTAGACTTGAGACTTGACTTGGACTTGTGACCAAATACTTGAGACTTGTCTTGGACTTGTGACCAAATACTTGAGACTTGTCTTGGACTTGTGACCAAATACTTGAGACTTGTCTTGGACTTGTGACCAAATACTTGAGACTTGTCTTGGACTTGCAAAAGATTACTTGTGAGCATCTCTGCTGCTTGCTGCTTGTTTTGTGTTTGTATTGCAGCTTAAATAATTTGTCTGTGAAAAGTCCTTGAAATCTATCATTTAGAGCTGCAACGATTAATCGATTATTCGATCGACAGAAAATTGATCTACTATTTTTTACAATCAATAATCGTTTAAGACTCACTTTTAAGAAGAAAAAAAATACAAAAATTAAAATGTGAGTATTTCCTGGTTTCTTCAGGCTTCTATGACAGTAAACTGATTATCTTTGATGATGTCATCTTGGTCTTTGGGGTAGCTATGTCGTTATATGTTTTGTTTTATTCAATTTTTTTACTCGGCCGTGTTTCCACCTCCGGTGTCTACCGCTTCTGCTATTGGCCCATTTCCACCGCTGGTATCAGCGCGGCCCCGCCCAGCTCGTCTCGCTTTTTTGTCTCATTCCACCGATCAAAAACGTGGACAGCCCGGGTTGAGTCGGGGTTGAGTCGTGCTGCTTTTGGTCCCTGCTTTGTTGAGGTTCTAGCGCTGTGAACCCGGGTTCATACGGTGACGTGAAAACACTGCAGACGACTGATTGGTCAGGCAGAATCGTGTTTACTCTATCTACTGTCAATGCTGGATACCAGTTTAGTGGAGCTTACCTTCTCTTTTGTTATTTCCATCAGTTTTTTGTGTTGCTGCCTTTGGCTCTGGTGAAATAAAATCGATCTCCTTGCTCAGCTTTAACACAAAAGTCAGCTCCTCGGGAAGCCCTTTGTAGTTGCATGTAACGTCTGCTCCGCTAGGCCGCAGGCGGGGGTTTAGCAAAGCTGCGGTCTTGCCTGGTGAGTTGCCGCCGGGGTAGAGCCTTCCCTTCTGCCCGTAGCGCAACTCCTGTCCCCTGCGCAGCGCATGCATGTGAGTTTGAGTAACAACAAAGTGATATCCATTCTCCTGGCCCATTCTCACATTTGCCCATGTACTGTACAATGTACGGTAATTTACAGGCACCAGTATTTCATAATCAGTTTAAAAGTTCCCTGTATGGATTTAATTTTAACGTTATACGTTATAGGCTACTTCGGCTATGGGCGGAGGACAGATATGCGGTCGCTATGACGACCAGGTGTGGGCGGAGGCGAGTAAACTTGCTATGGAAACAGTCTACCGTAAATTCCGGACTATAAGACGCACCGGTCTATAAGCCGCAGCACCAAAATTGACTATTTTTTTCTTCTATAAGCCGCACCGGACTATAAGCCGCGGGTGTTTTGATGTTTAATTACCATATGAAAGGGTTCGTGCACAGAGAGGAATGTCGGGAAAGAGATCGCTGTTTGGGGAAGCTCCCATTTATTAACATTTCAACAAAACAAAACAAAAGTCAGGTCACTAATCCCCAGACAAAATCACACAACAATAGGCTACCGTATATGTGCAGCAAACCTGTAACCAGAGAAGTCAAGTCACTAATCCTCGTCTTCCTCTTCTTCCTGCGTACTGAAACCACCAAAGTCCTCATCTTCAGTGTCGGAAACGAACAGGTTCAGGGTGGCTTCGTCAACCACTCTCCTCTCTCCTTCATTGTCACTCAAAACCAACGAACTCCTCTTCATCACTGTCGGCATCGAACAGCCTCTGAAGCCTCTGACGGCCCTCAGCGCCAGCTGTGGCGGCGTCATCCTTTTCATCCCGCAGCAGTCCAGCGTTTTGGAACCCGTTGGTGATTGTGGATGTTTTCACACTCCTATAATATTCCGTGATCTTCCTTTGTGTGAATTCGCCGAAGTTTGTGATTTTCTCCTGGTAGTCGGGAGGGAGTTGTTCAGTAGTTCTCCCCCGGACGGACAGTCCCTTTCGTCTCATGAATCGGTAGCACCAAGATGGCCCACCTCTGAAATGTTCAATTTTCATCTCGGTGGCGATTGTTTTGGCCTTCAGTCGGATCTGCACCGTGGAAACGCCTCGGCCGTCTCCTCTCTGGGTCAACACCCAGTCCTCAAGGGAATCTTCAAGTTCCGGCCATCTGCTTTTGTGGCCTCTGAAGGACTTTTTTGTCTTATTACACTGAGACAGTTCCTCCTGCTGCTGCTTCCAACGTCTCACCATTGACTCATCGATGCCCAGGGTACGCGCTGCTGCTCTGTTTGTTTCTTTTAGTGCGAGTTCGACTGCTTTCAGCTTGAAAGCTGCGTCGTGTGACTTTCTGCGTACCTTCCCCATGGTAAGTGAGAGAGAGACTGCTCGTCTTGTTGTGATTCCGGGCTGATGAACTTTGCTTACCGTAATTACCATATGTAAGGGTTCACGCACAGAGGGGATTGTTGGCTGTTTGAGGAAGCTCCCATTTACCGTATTACCGTAACATTTCAACAAAACAACATAACACAACACCTTTGTTTATTTCGACAGTGCACACAGTGTCCGCGGTGTGGTGAAAAGAGGGCAACAGAGGAAATTAAAACAGAAGTGGATTTATAGGTAGAAAGAGTGCTAAAAAAGAGAGATTTTATTTGTATTTGAAATTTTTTTTCTGAAAAAATCCATAGATAAGACGCACCGTTATATAAGCCGCAGGGGCCAAAAAACGGGAAAAAAGCCGCGGCTTATAGTCCGGAATTTACGGTAGAGACGAGTAAGACCTGGGCTCTATACCACGAATGTTCTATAAGAAGATCCAGGATCCCTTGATCTGGTTTGTCTAAACCAGATCAGCTTGATTGTAGTTAACTTGTACTACAAACCTCGGTTGCCACTCGTTAACTCCAACCAGGTTTTTCTAATCAAGCTGTGAGCTTGTGCACATGAAAATGCCCGTGCACTGGAGCTCGTGCCCGCAAAAGAGGCGTGGTTTTTAACAACTGCCAATCACAATGCAATATTGACTGCTCCAACTCTGACAGCGCCAGACACGCCTATTTCCTCATTGAATGAAACAGAAAATAAAAATCTGCGTTGGATATTATTAGTCTGTTCCCGAATGACTGTCTAAAGTGACCACTTTTATCCACACCAGTAATTTCTTTGAAGAGTGGTTTCTGCCTCCACGTAGGCTATCTACAGCAGCTCAATTCACCCTCTCAATAAACTCAAAACCGGCATGTCTTTTGTGGAAGCAATGTGTAATCTATCTCAGTCCAAAATCCGTATGTATAGACCATTTAGGCTCAATGAATAATAATGATCTCATGATGTGTTTAGTCGCACTGATTGAATAATTCCTATAGGCTAATCAATAAAAAAAAGAATGATAATCAAATTAAAAAATGCTTCTGAACTGAATCGACACGGTACGTGCGGGCATAGATTTCATTTATAAAAAATAGCCTATTTTGTGGTCACATATATAGGCTATTGTCAGCAGAGTCGCATATCTCCATATTTCATATAATGATGCTGGAAATATGAAGTTCAATCACATCATACAGGCCAAAAGCAACACAGTTGCAGCTGCAAAATGCAGGAGTAGCCTAGATATGAATCGTCTTAATATGGGATCGCCTGTGTGCAGGTGATCCCATATTAAATTGCTTAGATGTAGTAGGCTATTCCAGCATGTAGGCTATGACCATTTAAATTCCAACCCAACGTCAGTCTCAGCTCCGTTGCGCACACGGCACCGTGCACTTTGGAGACGTTTATGTAACCTTTTTATGCCGGTTTAGTGATATTTCTCCACTCACTATTCAGCTGCAATCGATCAGCGGGGTCAAACAACGTATCTAGGCTACTTGAGAGCACAAAAATGAATATATAAAAACATATTCCAAAGTGGTAAGTAGGGCTTAATTAAAATGTAGCCTGCAACAAGTGCAAGGCTTTAGTCCTTGATTAATTCAACATTACAATTCGTGCTCCTTCCTTGATGGGAAACTCGTCCAGAAAGGGGTTGGCTATTTTTCCAAACTGCTGATTCGATTGGTTCGTGGGCGGTGTATTTAAGGTCTAATCTTATCCTTGCAAAGTTAACCTGCTGCGGACCAGGTTAAGTGTGAAGCATAAGTTGCTATGGAAATATATGTCGGTAAGAAGTTAACTAGCTTTGTAGCACGGCCAAACCAGGGTTAAACCTGAAGTTACCTCGCTAAACCACTAATCTTGCTTCTTGGTACAGGGCTCAGGTCGAGTAGAGCTGTACTGTGCTGTTATACTGTATGTGGTGGAAAGGAGCCATAATGTTACGTTGTCTTTTCAGCCTGAACCGCAACCGCGTAATCTTATCCGATTACTCCATTCATCGTTGGAATAATCGCTAGAATACTCTATTACTAAAATGTATTATTTAAATAAATAAATAAATATTAATAATTAAAAAAAAATATATATATATATATATATATATATATATATACTGGTATGTATATATATATATATATATTTTTTTTTATTATTATTAAAATAATTGATAGCTGCAGCCTTACTATCATTACAAAAGGGTGGCAAGTTGCAACCCTGACCTTGTCAGCGTTGAGAGTGAGTGGTAGAGACGGAGAGGAAGGAAACCCAAAGAACCATCATCAGGTTCAGAAATCCAGTCTGATGTTCTCTACATTTGTCCACTTTAAAGATTATGTCCATGTTTGCCATGTTTGACCTTGCTCTCCATCTCCTTCCCCCCGGACAGCCCCACCCTAAAGGAGCGCGGGTAGAAGTGTCCATAAACCAGTGTTATGATGGCTCGTATGTGGGGAACCCGCAGGACATCCACAGCCAGCCGGGCTTCGCCTTCAGCAGGAACGGACCGGTCAAGAGGACCGCCGTCACACACATCCTCGTCTGCAGGTAACACACACATCCTCATCTGCAGGTAACACACACATCCTCATCTGCAGGTAACACACACATCCTCATCTGCAGGTAACACACACATCCTCATCTGCAGGTAACACACACATCCTCGTCTGCAGGTAACACACACATCCTCGTCTGCAGGTAACACACACATCCTCGTCTGCAGGTAACACACACATCCTCATCTGCAGGTAACACACACATCCTCATCTGCAGGTAACACACACATCCTCGTCTGCAGGTAACACACACATCCTCATCTGCAGGTAACACACACATCCTCATCTGCAGGTAACACACACATCCTCATCTGCAGGTAACACATCATGACTCAAACATTTGCTCGTTACTTATTTGTTGTTGTTTTTCCCACAGCCTTTTTTGAAAACTTATTTTAAATCAAGGATGTCAGTGATTTTGAAGAGCACCGTACACGCTAATTTTTGACCATGTACTGTAGATAGATAGATAGATAAATTTTTATTTCTGTGTCATGCACCATATTCAAGGTGCCCAGCCCGTCTGGGCTTACAAGACACAAATCATTCAAGTTCAACAATACAAACAAATCAACAAACAAGCTACAAAACGCTCAAACATAAACAAGACAGAGTTATATATTCAGATGAACAGCTTCTCCATTCTGAGTTTCCAAGCCCTCCCAATAAACCTGGCCAAACTGAAGACTTCATCTCTGAACAACCATTCCAACTTCGCATCATCTCCTGACCAAAATAGTTCCGGTTTCTTATTTTGCATTAACTGAAATAGAGATAATCTTGGTTCCTCATATAGCGTACAATGAAACAAAAAAATGAAATTCATCTTCCACAACACCTAATTCACATACAGTACAAAGTCTCTCCTCCTCAGCAATACAATTGAACCTGCCAACCTCAATAGCCAAAGGGAGGGTACCCGTTCTCAACTGGGCACATAAAGATCTTCTGGATCTATCCAGGGGTAAAGTAACATAGGGTTCTGGAGTGAACATATTTTTAATTTGAACATATGTTCTAAGTTTTGGTTTGAGCCAGATGTCATTGGCCCATTTTTCTTTATAATCAAGAAATAGCCTATGTTTAATATAGCGAACACTACAACGTAAACTGTTTCTGAAAATAAATTGCTGATCAGCTTCCCTGAACACATCATTGATATCATTACACCATGGATACTTATGTGCTTTATCCCAGTTAAACACTTGTTTTGCAACTCTACTCTCTGGCATATTAGATAGATACTGTATTTTGGAACCATGGGTTTTTGAAGGCCAATACAGTCGGGTACTGTTTACTACTGTTTACAGGCCCAAGAGGACGAAACCCAGCCTGTCGGAGTTCCTGGAGCCAGAGGAGGCAGATCAGGAGCAGCGGCCGTACACCAGCGGCCACGCCCGGCTGTACTTCCACAGCGACAGCTGCACCCCCCTCCGCCCGCAGGAGATGGAGGTGGACAGCGAGGACGAGACAGCCCCCACCTGGCTCCGCGAGAAGACTGAAATGGTGAGCATAGATATATATATTAGGGATGTCACAATATATCGTCCCACAAAATATCGCGATATCAAAACGTGACAATATGTATCGTTGAGATTAAATCTCATATCGCGAGAAAAAGAAGCTGAACATGGTGGCACTGATCTGCATCTGATTGCATGCTCGCTCTCCTTTTCATTGCTTTGTTTGAACAGACGAGGGACGTTACAGACACGGAGGATGAAAATTGTGAAATTACTCAAATTAGCGTGGAGGATGCCCCTTCAACTTACAAATCGATCGCAAAAACAATATTCTTAAAATATCGTATCGTTATCCCAATATCGTGTATCGTATCGTGAACTGAGTGTATTGTGACACCCCTAATATATATATATATATAATCAACAAAATCAAACATATTTCATATGGCCCTAAAAATGGTGTCTCTGTACCTGCACTTTTGTTAGAGTTATTGTTTTTTCTGGCATTGACATTGGCTGCTCTGCTCTGCCGTCCCTGCAGCAAATCGAGGACTTCACCGACGTCAACGAGGGCGAGAAGGAGATGATGCAGCTGTGGAACCTGCATGTGATGAAGCACAGGTACGTATGGAGCTATGGAGATTGCTGATGGGGGATTGTGTGTACACTATTGCCGTGTTCCAGTTCCACTGGGAACTAGAAATTTCCCAGTTGAAATGTCTGGAAAGCCCCTGTGACATCACCTGAACGGACATTTCCTACTTTTGACACGGATAGAAAAAGTGACTAGAGGGGGGCGGGGCTTTAGGCCACGGATAGAAAAAGTGACTAGAGGGGGGCGGGGCTTTAGAACACAGAAAAAAATTACTAGAGGGGGGCGGGGCTTTAGGCCACAGATAGAAAAAGTGACTAGAGGGGGGCGGGGTTTAAATTGAGTCTGCATATCTCTGCTTTCATATGTGAATCCAAAGCCCAGCTCTCAGTGACAGGTGTGTCCTCCTCCCAGCTTCATAGCGGACGGGCAGATGGACGCAGCTTGCCTGCAGTTTGTGGAGCAGCACGGCGCCCACATCGTCCAGCGACGCCTCTGCCGCAACTTCCTGCTGCACCTGGTCAGCATGCACGACTTCAGCCTGCTCAGCACCACCACCATCGAGCAAGCCATGGCCCAGCTCCACAGGCTGCAGACGGAGGAGGAGGACGACGACGAAGAGGACTGGGTCACGGCTGTAGAGTCCCAGTCAGAACCGGACTGCAGCGACGAGACGAGCAACGGCTGCTGCCTGGAGAAGGCCAGTCGACCAGAGGATGGGGGCGGAGCCTAAGTTAGCCAGAAGAGGGGGGGGCGGAGACTGACAGAACCTCTGAGGCTCTGGCTTTGAACTGACTATAGAGTGCCTAACAGTGCATACACACCAGAGCGGCGCTTGTATTTGCGTCGGTGGTTGCTTGGTGCTGCAGCATGATTGGCTGTCTTGTTGTCTTTCCGTTTTGAATTTTAAATTGGCCCCTCCTCTCTTGTCTGTCGTCGTCCTCGCCTTCCAAAGTAGGGTGGGATACCTGGCAGCGGACGGCAGCAGCGAGAGGAGGGGCCACATTCAACTTGACCAATTCAAAACAGCAAGACAGACAATCAAGCTGCAGCACCGAGCGACCTGACCAGCACCACGACTACAAGCGGCTACATGCAAATAGCGCCACTCTGGTGTGCCGCCACTCTTAAGTGACGCCCCCTCCCGGTCCGCATGGGACCTAGGAAGTTAATTTCCGCATTAATTTTTCTATTGATGTTGCATAAAATCCTCATATAAAGAGTTTTACTGAGACAAACCAAGAGAGACCATAGAACACGTGTCAACAGACAAAATCCGGCCCGGCACCTCATTTAATGTGGCGAGAGCTAGCAAAGAATACAACTTGCACAATACAATTGTTCGCAATACGGCTAAAAATAGCTATTGTTAAATTTAATAATAGTTGCAGGCTACTAGTTGTCTGTTTGCCATTGTTTTCCCTATAATTCTGCTTTCAGAGCGAGTTATGAAGTATTAAGTTATTACCAAAAAAAGAATCGAATCAGAGGCATAACATAACATGTAGGCTAGATACATACATACACCTGCTTTTTAAATGCAACCTGTATCCGGATAAGTTATCTGATAATGGTCGCATTTAAAAAAACAGGTGTAATTGGGGTGAAAGAGATCTGACTACAATGTGAGCCAGACTACCTCCAGATGTGGTCAGGAAGATCTGATCACATTCTGATCACGGTGCATTTTCACCTTACATGTGTTTTTTCTTATCCAGATAGTTGGAACATTTCACTGGGAGCAAAAGAAAGCAAAAACTGCATTTCATTTCTTCTCCTTTAAGTTTTGGTCCGAGTGAATTGTTCTATGGTCTCTCGAGGTTCGTCTCGTAGCTGAATCACTTGGTTTGTCAAAGTAAAACTCTTTATATAAGGATTTTACTAAAACGTCAATGGAAAAATGAACAGGGAAATTCACTTCCTAGGTCCCATGTGGAACCCGGAAGAAGACGTGATTTAGACACTATGGTGTGGCGGTGCCGAAGGCGGTTTGGCATCGTTTAAACCAGAGTTACTTTCACTTTGACGCCCGGAGGCTTCAGGTCAGAATCAACATGGCTGACAAACACACACAGGTTATTGCAGGGATTCTGTGTTCAAGGGTTACTTTATAATGTCGGTGAAAAAGGGTCACAATTAGCCTTGGAAACAGCATCCTGATAACGAGGTGTCACATTCTGTTTCACTATACGCATCAGTGAGAACTCTACAATCCATCCACAGACAGACAGCTCCTTGACGGACAACTCCATCAGCCAATCAGCGTCACCAAATCCGCTCCCTCAGCCAATCAGCGTTGGATCCGGTCAAATCCAAATCCACTCGAACAATGGTAAAAATATCCTGTCTGCTGAGAAACTGTTATTGAGTCTATTTCTGCAATAACTGCATTTACGGCTGTATTTACTCTGCGAATGTTAACGTTACCGCTCCTCGCTTCGGGACCCGCCATTACTCTTTTGCCTAATTGGACGGGTACGTTGTCAACTACGATGCAGGTCCCTGATTGGCCGGTGGACTTTGCGATGTGTGAAAATCGCTGTTTGTGGGCTGGAGGCCAGACTGATCCGCAGAACGCAACCGAATAAGTTCACGTGATCAGGATGCTTCACCAGGCTCGCTCATAACTGCATTGCGTCTGATAATGAAATCAAATGTCAGTTCAATAGAAACTCTTAACCCTATGAATGAACTGTTTTTTGTTCGTTTTTACGGTATACTGGAACACTTGTGGAGGGTGTTTTTCTGATCAACATCGTATTTACAGCAAAGAATCTTCAGAGGCCTAGATTATTTCAGAAGTCAGGCGAATGAGGCGTTCAGGAAATCCTACAAGATTATTTTTTTCACCCTTTTGACTCCACGACGTCTCCTCCGTCTTCCTAAACAACCAGATGTCGTTCCAAACACTCTTCTTCTCAAACAAATCAATTGTTTCTACCAAAGCTTTGCAGTTCCTGTTGTGACTGATTCTCAGTTCACTTTCTATGGTGCTATATATATATATATATATATATATATATATATATATATATATATATATATATATATATATATATATAATAGTGATTCCTCATATTCCTCAACAAAAACACTGAACAATGGGTGGAATGCTGACCTCAGCTACCTGCTTTCACTGTATGAGCTGAGCGCTGCAGTCTGACACGCTAACATGACGGTTTCCCCCAGAATGGCAAATGTAGGCAAAACGTATGATGGTGTCAATCAGTGGCAGCTGAACCAGTTATAGTGATGCTTCCTCCGTGATAAAACCCCCAAAATCACTGATTCTCAAATCTCCGTTGTCGTAAGAATTTTTTTCCTCTCTCTCCATTCACTGCCAGTATGGTGGAACAGTCTGAAAATCAGCACATAAACGAGCACAAACTCTTAGTTTTTCCTCCATCAAGGCACCTGTAAAACCACATGATTTACTCTTCTTTTCTTTCTTTTTTTTGCTTATTGGCATCAGAACTGAAAACGAAGCCAAAGATCTCTTGCTGCTAACTGACACCGCCGGATAGATGCTACTGGATAGATGCTACTGGATAGAGGCTACTGGATAGATGCTACTGGAGCAGACGATGAACGGACACGCCATTCTTTACACTTGGGCCACTTTGGCCTTCTGGAGCACCATACTAATCATCGGTATTTGCTATAGGATTTTTGACCTATCCACCTCATTTTTGATGCCCCACTGTCAAAAATAATTGTGGGAGCAAGGTCCGGTTTAACGTGACTCATTGTTGCAGCTTGCCATTTCCTTTGTTATACTGTGCTGCAGACCCCAATTATAAACCAGAAGCTGGAGTACGTTATAAAAGTTATAAATATAGTCACGTTATAAACAACTAACCAACACTGCGGGTCCGTATGGAAACAGTGTTACTCGAAATGTTTAAAAGTTAAATCAATTTGGTCATTCAGTGGCGTTTTACTGCCATGTAAAGTAACTATTACGCTAGCCGTTAGCATTAGCCACAGTAGCCGACTACCCACAATGCATTACGTTATCCCAGCACCCGAACGACACGGCTGTAGAGCAGAATGGCTCTGCTGTAAAATCCTCATAGACGTTTTTTTTGTCAAGTTAAAACAGTGTAAAAATTACACCGGAAGCGGAAGGAGCACCCATCAGGCATCATGGCAGCTAGAAATAAGGTGGATAGGATTCCGCATTGACGCGGCATGGTGCCTGACCAGTGTTTACGGTATGATTTCAGTTTCCCGGAAAATAGGCCCTTTTCACAGGGGCCATTTTGTATCCAAAAGGCAGGGTGTAAACAGGTGCAAGCTAAACACTAATGAGGGTTTCCAACTTCGATTGGAAGTTGGAAACCCTCAGTAAGTTTTGTTTAAGTTTGAATAAAAGAATACAGAAAGCTTCTGCACACCAGAGAGCTGTTCTTAGCAATGATGCTGCATACAAGACAGGTCGCAACAGGACAGAAAAATCACCCACACACCCTGACCCTCTGCACTTGTACATAAAAAAAAAAGATTCACAACAATTCATCAGCATGTCTACTTTCATTTTTTATAGAGAGAGAGATAGAGATAGATATCTTTAGAGAGGCGTTTCAATCAGCATCTTGGGTTTGTTTATGTGCAAGTGCAATTGGTGTGATTTTCAGATTGTTCGTCCCAGTGATACTCAAACCGAGGCTCTAGAGCCACATTTATGGATAGTTGTGGCTCTTTTGAGTCCTACTTAAAATAAATAAATAAAAAAGGGACTTTTTTGGATTGTGGCTCTTTCAAGGAATTGTTTTTGTCAATGTGGCTCCGGAGTAGGTCAAGGTTGTGCGCCACACTGCTCCAGCAAAGTCAGTGAACGGAGAGAGAGAAACAAACCAAAAACAGCAGTTGTCCAGTCTCCTCTAGCACCGCATCGGATGACAATCAGTGATTTGGGGGGTTTCTCATGGGAGGAGACGACACAAAGCCAACTTCAACATCAGCTTCACATTTTATTCTGTGGTGTCATTTCTTTCACGTCTCTGCTTTCCTGCGGCACCTATGACTTTGTACATATGACAATGTGAATGGATGCATGTTTTGGGAACGCAGAGGTTTTGTGGTTTCTTAGTTTACAGACCAAAGGGGATGAATTTGCCGCAGATTTCTCCACTTTTGCTTCTTGAGAGGATTTTTGGCTTTTTTAAGACGATGTGTTTATTTCAGTGAAGTGATGGCAGCCTTGCAGGTGGTCATTTCTTTTTGCTATTGTACAAGCGTTTCCTCTCTTCCACCTCCTGCTCACGAGGCACTCTGACTGCATCTCCAAGCTCATACCGTCTACTCACGTCAGCACAAGACACAATCTGACCTTTACTCAATGCCTTGAAATAATCTGACGTTTGCTTTAATATCAATGAATCACCAACAAAATCATTTGAGTCCAGATGTTGTTACTGCCAATGTAGTTTTTGTGTTTCAGTACTCCACACTGTACTTGGCAGGTTGGCTTGTATGAGCTTTCAGCCACCAATAATGCATGTGATCTACACAAGATCATGATCTACACGAGATCTTGACGATCTCCGTTTAGCGCTGGAGAGAGCTCACGTGTTCTTTGAGATTTGGAGGCTGTGTTAACATTTTGTTCTTGTGCCGCGGCTCTTTGACAACTTTAGGTCAATCGATGCTGAGGGAATCTGGTTTGCTGCTATTCAGTCCAAACTGATTGACAAGGTTTGATTGACATGTGACAAATAATTGGATTCATCTTGTTCTGTGTTTTACGTGCTTTTGGCTGGATTTGTCGGCAGACATTAGTTTTGAGGGAATAGCAGCCTGGCGGCGTGCTCTAGCTTTTTTGTTCGCTCACACAAGACCAGCAGCATTTTGCACAAAATGGGAGGAGCCATGTCAAGAACACAAGACTTTGTTCAACAACAACAATGTCAAACCAGCTTGAAGTTGTGAACTTTGTATGAGTCATAGAGAATTTTTTTCTATTTAAAATAAAGAGTTTTTGTATTATTGTCAACAAAGTGGTCTGTTTTATTCCTCTGCCGGGCCTTGAGGGATTATTTACAAATTGGCACAACCGTCCACTTGGACTCAAGGATGATCTGATTACAATTTGCTGATCAAAGGTCACTGTCACTGACTAAACAAAATATGTTTTTGGCCATAACTCAAGAATTAATATTTTAATTATGCCAACAATAGGCAGGGTTCCTACGCATGTATGGAAATGTAGGCTATAATTTGTTGATTTTAGTATTTCCCAGGTCTGCAAAATGGGGGGGGGGGGGGGGGGGCGGTATGATGGTCTGGAAAATGTGTGTTTCCAGACCATCGTCTATTTTGTTTTTCTAAATAAAATTCAGACAGGGAAAAAAATTATAATATAATTGAGTGTTTTTATCATGGCATCAGAATGTAACAAATGCTAAAGTTGGATTTTAAAACGATTTAGTCCTAATCTAGCTGTTCTAACTGTTTTATCTGTCAGTTTTAATTTGACAACAATAACAACCGTCACAACCCACCTGAATATCCGGTTGAGCGCAGGCTGATATTCGGCTCATATTAAATGTTAACGTTAGGCCGTGTCTCCGACAGACACATTAACAAGGTAGCCTATTTCGGTCTTTATGTCTTGTAGTAGTTAGTAGTAGTTGTTGTTGTTGATAGTTGCCATAACAACCACCCCTGTCGGAAAGACGTGCACACGCTGGGTAGGAAGCGTTGTTGTCCCGGAGGCGATATTCTTTTTCGGATGATGGCGAAGGCATAACCCGCCTCTCTCTGCCTCTGATTGGCCTAGCGTCAAACTTCCATCCAAACACATTCGCTTGGCTATCCTGCATTACATCTCTGTTACAGTCTGTGGTCAGACCGTCAGACTCAGTGGGTCAGACAGACCTACAGCAGTTACGCTTGCTAGCCTGCATGAAAGACGCCAGTGTGTTTATGTTTTTAATATAGTCATATCTATGGTTTATAACGCTGCCACTAATCACAGGCAGAGAGGGCCAGGGGTGGGTTATGCCTTCGCCATCATCCGAAAAAATATCGCTTCCGGTAAGCTAGCTAGCTAGCTAATGTTAGCTGCTGGTTGGTTTGCTAACTAGCGAATGTTAGCCGTTAGCTAGCGTTAACGCATTAACTAGACAAACACAGACATGCAGAGCTCCAAAAACAGAGCAATTCGTGATTTTGTTACTGTAGTTTCTGCAGAGTAACGTCCATGTACCTTTATGGATTGCACAGGGTTGGGATCTGACGGATAGTGCAGTAACCGTCAGCAGCTATGACAACACGAGCCATCGGGGGGAGGAAGTCCATATATGGTCCATCCGGTCATGGGCACAGGACATTACGTCATCACAGGATAACGCGATTGGCTGGCTCAGATCTGTTCAAATCTGAGCCAGCCAATCACGTTGTCCTGCATTGTTTGGGACGTGTATAAAAGGCGACCGCAGATGGGGGTGGGTGGGGGGAACCAGAGGAGAGAGGGGGAGAGGAGAGCAGAGGAGGAGAGAGAGGGGGAGAGCAGAGGGGGAGAGGAGAGAGAGGGGGAGAGCAGAGGAGAGCAGAGGGGGAGAGGAGAGCAGAGGAGGAGAGAGAGGGGGAGAGCAGAGGAGAGCAGAGGGGGAGAGGAAAGGGGGGAACCAGAGGAGAGAGGGGGAACCAGGGGGAGAGGGGGAACCAGAGGAGAGGAGGGGAGAGAGGGGGAGAGGAGAGGGGGAGAGGAGGAGAGAGGGGGAGAGGAGGAGAGAGAGGGGGAGAGGAGAGGGGGAACCAGAGGAGAGGAGAGGGGAGAGGCGAAGAGGTGAGGAGGGGGGGGGGGGGAGGAGGAGAGAGAGGAGAGCAGAGGGGGAGAGGAGAGGGGGAACCAGAGGAGAGGAGAGAGGGGGAGAGGAGAGGAGAGGGGGAGAGGAGGGGAGAGGAGGGGAGAGGAGAAGAGGGGGGAGGAGATGGGGAGAGGCGAAGAGGAGGGGGGAGGGCGAGAGGGGAGAGGAGAGGAGGGGGAGAGGAGAGGGGGGAACCAGGGGGAGAGGAGGGGAGAGGGGGAGAGGAGAGGAGGGGAGAGGCGAAGAGGAGAGGGGGAACCAGGGGGAGAGGAGAGGGGGAACCAGGGGGAGAGGAGAGGAGAGCAGAGCAGAGGGGGAGAGGAGAGGGGGAACCAGGGGAGAGAGGGGGAGAGGAGAGCAGAGGAGGAGAGAGAGGGGGAGAGCAGAGGGGGAGAGGAAAGGGGGAACCAGAGGAGAGAGGGGGAGAGGAGAGGGGGAACCAGGGGGAGAGGAGAGGGGGGAACCAGAGGAGAGGAGGGGAGAGGAGAGGGGGAGAGGAGGAGAGAGAGGGGGAGAGGAGGAGAGAGGCATAGTGGCTGGACCCTTCCAGGGGCACTGCCATCTCTCTGGGCGGCCCTGGTAGTGGAAGCGATCATCTTGCTCTATAATGACCAGAATGGGTGTTGTTCAAACTGAACATTTATTTCTTCAACATGCTGCAGCAGAAAGGGAGATAAACAGCGGACACTATTTTCATAGTTAAGCTATGAAGTAGCCTACTTCCCCCCGCAGCATCGTGACATTGAATGAAAGTATAGGCTATAATGGCTCGTTTGAGATGACTTCTGGCTCGCCTGGGAAGCAGGCGAGTGCAGTCAGCCAATTAGAGGCAGAGAGGGGCGGGTCATGCCTTTGCCTAGCCTTCACCATCATGGGAAAAAAAGATTGCGTCCCGGAGCTAGCCTGAGAGGCTAATAAAAGCTACATTCTTTTATTTTATTTTCCTGTCAACCATTTTATGTGAAGCACTTTGAATTGCCTCTGTGTATGAAATGTGCTATACAAATAAACTTGACTTGACTTGACTACATGTTACAGAGTAAGCTGACTATCAGTACGTTATTGCACAGGCCTATCTTTACATTTAAACGTTTACATAGCAAAAATAGAAATAGAAGTAGGCTATGTCAGTGTTTTCCCCTGAATAGCTGAGAAAGTGGACACTGTCAATAGTTAGCACTGTGAAGCTGATACAATTCAGGTGGTGGTAATGCAACATTTAAGGATGCCAACCGCCATAGAACACAGAAGAAGAAGCTGAGAAAAAGGAAGTGCTGTGGGGTTGCAGCTGGTGAAAACCGTGTATTCCCAACCCAATTTGGTCACTCGAGGCGGCGTCAAAATACAATGCCTCCTTGCTGCTGTGAGTGTGTATGAGTGAGAAATCACTTCAGTTCCGGGACACAACATTGAAACAAACAGACATTGCCCACATTGCCAAATGGATGTAGGCCTAGCCTAGGTGAAAGTCGCACTGGGGCTGGGTAACGCCCCCCCCCCCCCCCCCCCCCCCCCCCCCCCCCCCCCCCACACACACACACACACACACACACACACACACACACACACACACACACACACACACACACACACACACACACACACACACACACACACACGGAACGGACCGGAGTCACCGGACTCATTTTATCGTCGGACAAGATGGCGGCCAGTCTGTGTACAAATACAATATTCTACTTTACAGATTCCCCCCCTTTCGTTTACAACTGTAACTGACCAGCAGAATGTAGTTATTATCACGAAACTGGAGACGAGGCTCCGTTTAGCACAGAGAGGAAGAAGAAGATCCCCTCTCTTATGGACTCAGATGAATGGTTTAATTAGCTGTGAAGCTAATGAAGCTAACGTTGATGCTTTGATGAACAACGTTTGTCAGTGAAACGTTCAGGAGGAAAAGGAGTTGTTTCACTGTATGGAAAAGTCTAAAGTTCAAAACCTGACAGCGTTGGTGAACTAGCGACTAACTGCGACTGTTGAAGAGATATTTGGTCTGTTAAAGAAGATAGCAGAGTACAAGGAGGAAGCTTCTTTGACTGAGTCCAGATCTCCAGATCTTCCCACTCCACTGAGTTGACTGATTCTGAAGAAGGAAATGGAGTGTAACGAGGTAACCATTCAGTCTGATATCAGGTTCGAATCTCATTCAAAACAGAACGAGCAACAACGAAAGCTGCTGGACACTGATTTAAATCCTGTAGTGCCCCCAGACTTTCAGCAGCTGTTGGTCATTAAAGAAGAAGTTTCCCCTGAGCTGCAGGAGTGGAGCCCCAGTCTGGACCAGGAGGACCCAGAGCCTCCACACATTAAAGAGGAACAGGAGGAACTCTTGATCAGTCAGAAGGGAGAGCAGCTTCAAGGGCTGAAGAAGGCTGATCTCACCAAGTTCCAATTCACTCCTGTCCCTGTGAAGAGTGAAGATGAGGAAGAGAAACCTCAGTCCTCGCAGCTTCATCAAAGCCAAACTGAGGAGATGAGAGATTCAGGGCCTTTAGCCAGCAGCTCAACTGAACAGATGAGAACAGAAGCTGATGGAGATGACTGTGGAGCATCAGAACCAGCCAGTGCTGGCAGGACTGCAGACTCTTCTGAGACTGAAGACAGTGATGATTGGACAGAAACTAGTCAACCTCAGTCTCTAGACTCACAGAATTTGTTTTGTTGTTCAGTTTGTGGTAAAAGATTTGTTCTTAACAGAGACTTGAACAGACACAAGAGAGTCCACACAGGATATATGCAATTTAAATGCTCCGTCTGTGGGAAATGTTTTGGTGATAAACAAAACCTGAAGAGACACATGATGGTCCACACAGGAGAGAAGCCATTTGAATGCCCATTCTGTGGTAAATGTGTTGGTCATAAACAAAACCTGGATAAACACATGGTGGTCCACACAGGAGAGAAGCCATTTAAATGCTCAGTCTGTGGGAAATGTTTTGGTCATAAACAAACCCTGAAGGAACACATGGTGGTTCACACAGGAGAGAAGCCATTTAAATGCTCAGTCTGTGGGAAATGTTTTGGTCATAAACAAAATCTGGAGAAACACATGATGGTTCACACAGGAGAGAAGCCATTTAAATGCTCAGTCTGTGGGAAATGTTTTAGTGGTAAAAAAAACCTGAAGAGACACATGGTGATCCACACAGGAGAGAAGCCATTTAAATGCTCAGTCTGTGGGAAATGTTTTGGTGATAAACAAACCCTGAAGAGACACATGATGGTCCACACAGGAGATAAGCCATTTAAATGCTCAGTCTGTGGGAAATGTTTTGGTCATAAACATATCCTGAATAGACACATGATACTCCACACAGCAGAGGTCACTTCATTTTGAGCTGGACAATAATTCAATATTATAATTGTAGAAAAGGCCCTCTCATCTGGCTCGAAGGACCACTTTGTAGGGAAGTTGAAGCGTCCGCTTATTTTATGCTGGATCAGTTAGGAAAAGGCCAGTTAGGTTAGAAAAGGCCCTCTCATACCGACTGATGGGACCATGCCTGGGACCCACGGGCCGGATTCAAGCCAGCGACCCAACGATGACGTCACTGCAGCATGCCATCGCGGCAGGTGCACCTGTGACATCAATAATTGTCTTCCAATGGAAACATTGTCAGACCATTGATCAAGTGATTTTCATAACAACTCTGTTCTAAATGAATGATGAAATGTAAATCATTAGTGTCTCAAAATGAGATGAAACAAATGAGGGAAAATTATTTGAAAAGTACATGTTTGTTTGTGTCTTATATTATCCTGCATTTCAATTGAGATGGACATTAGTATTGTCAGATATCGTTGTTATAGAATTGAAATATCCATCCTGTATCGTGATGCCAGTTGTTATAGAATAGAAATGTCCATCCAAAAAGTAAACAGCAAACCACTTGAAGAAAAATCACTTGTGATAAAAAAAAAAGATGGAGCCAGGAGTAAGAAGTCATCCTAAATGAAGTATTTAACATCGATCTTGGCCAAGAGATGCATTCTTGTATATTATTCACAAATGGATACACAGGGTTTTCCTCAATGAACAGAAAGTCAGACATACTTATAGGACACACATCAGATGACATCTGTCTTGACACACATTTGAAGGCAAATCTGTAGACTCAACCTATCTGCTATTCTGGCTCTGTGCAGGACATAGTGACACGGTGACAAGGCACAGTGTGAAATAGAGAGGAGCTGCAAATGTACGCTACAGGCTATCTGAATATGACGTCTGTCTATGTATGTACAATAACTATGTGTAACTTAAATGAAAATGTGTATGAATATATTAACTAGTGATTGTCCAAATAAAGGCTAATGTGATTAAAAATGTCCCTATCAATCGCTAATGAAAGTTGCATCAGGGATCGATGCCTCCTGAAGCTCCTTGAGATTTAGGACAAGTGGAGGCTGTTCAGGATGTTTGGAAGATGGAGATCATCAGTTTACATGAAAGAAACAGTATTTCAAAATCTAACATCAGTCAAGACATTCACTGATAAAAGAGCAAAGTTCTGACTCAACATATCAAGTGGCTAATCTGTCAGAAAAGGTCTGATGTACTCTTTGTATCTTTTTCATTACTTAGTTAAATTAAAATACAATCAGCAATGGACAATTGACTTTATGTTTGAAATTGAATTCCTGTCTGGTTTAATTCAGCGTACTCATTCATTGTGAATTCACACTGTTTAATTGGACTTGCTGAGTTGATATAGTGCTCTTCCCAGACACTTCTATTATATCCTTTTTCTGTCACTATATAACTGTATAACTGTTCCGTCCAACTGGGCACAAAGCCACATTTCTCTTAAAAACCACTGTTGTGGGGTTCTTAATTGGTTGTATCTCTTCATATTCGTTTTAGTAACTCACTGTGGGAGCGCATCCCTGTTGCGACCTTGTGACCTGTCATTTTGCGTCTTGTAACAATTACAAAGTGCTCCACAGCGCCGAATTGATCGTTCGGTGACCCATGTTCGGTGCTCAGTGGTTTGGTGGTGTACTGCAGTTTACAGTTTTGAGCATCAGCCGCGCATCCTTCTGTTGAGTCTCGCATTGAGGCTGGGCTACCCCCAGCTGTGCCGTGCCAGAGCGTGACGTCAACGCTGCCAGCGTGGAACGCACGTCGCACGCCAGTCCAGGAAGTAAACTGTCATCAGCAGTGAGAGAGAGAGAGACAGCCAGGGAAACAGGTGACGTTAAGCCAGCAGATATCGGCCCAAACTTATCGCAAGACACTCACCGTGTGCGGGAACAGGAGCTGTGTCCTCCGCTCCACGTCCTCAACCCTGTCCTTCAGCTGCGTTCAAGGTAAGCGCAGAGATCTGTCAGCTGTATACACACACACACACACACACGCACACGCACACGCACACACACACACACGACACAGATCACCTGCTCTGTTCGTAGCTAAGCTAGCTCAGCGTCCTCTGTTTGACAGCGAACAGTCCAACACTCCTGTTATGTGGTGGTATGGTGGTATGTCTGCGTGCCGTGTAGTCTTCAATTTCCATGTTCAGCTGCTGTAGCTAACGTTACAGTAACGTTAAATCAACCTGTCCCTCCTCTAACGTGAAAGTAACGTTAGCTCAATACCCTGTCTGTCCCTAAGTAACCTCGCGTCACCAGGCTCTTCTTCTCTTCTCAGGGAAAAAGAGCCTCTGGTCTCCACTCCGTTTACAAGGGGTTTTCTCCCTAAGTAGCGTTAGATCAATAACCTGTCTCTGTCACCGAGTGAAAGACAGCTGTTGACATTGCAGTCATGCGGAGCAAGCGGGGAAAGGGGACGGCGGAAATGTAGTGTTAATAGGTTTAGTACACCATTAACTGTATACTGTTACCACCTGAATGGGATGTTATTATATGAACAGGTGTAACATCATGTCATAAGGACAAACTGTTTGTAAAGCTTCATACTACAGTACTGTCTTTACTGTCTTTATAGGCGTCTTTGCACTTTGGTTGTCCAAAGTAAACATATCATGATGAGCAAATGAAGTCTCCACACCCTTTTAAATCAACATCGCGTCAATCAGCTTCACCAGTGAGAGTTCGAGTGTCTGTCCTGTATGTCCATGCTGAGCCTAACTGCTAACAGTTTATTGATGAAAAGTTCGAGCTGAACAAAGTTGTGCTTCACTCACAACAGTTGTCCGGGTCACACAACAGCTGTCACAGACATGTTCCATGTAGTGTCCTCCAGAGCCGTGTAGATAGAAGAGTCCCGGCATCTCCATTCACTCCAATGGAGCAGTTTTTTTTACTCTCAAGAGTTCCAGGAAGTAAGGTCCTGGATTAAGCAGCACTGTCGAGTTGCAGCAAAATAGACAGTTTGTGTTGTACTCTGAAAGGGTTTCCCCCCCCCCCCCCTTGAATCAAATTGTACATTATCAGCTTTATTTTAGCATTCAAAAGTAGCGCGAGACCCATTCCTGGCTGTTCATTGGCTAATGAGTCTCGCATTGTGGTCCTCCGCTGATGCCGCTCTCTCTCTAGAGGACACTAGTATCCTCTAGAGAGAGATATACAATTGAGATCATGTACAATTTGATTTAAAAAAAAAAACTTTTCAAGTACAACACAAACTGTCCATTTTTCTGCAACTCGACAGTGCTGCTTAATCCAGACATGATGGCAGTGCAGAACTGGGTCAGCAGCTCCTGGGGCAGTTTGTACTGTATATCTTGAGCTGGTGTAGGAAGTACAACCTCCGCTGGGCCTTCTTGATGACAGTGCCTACGTTGGCCTCCCACTTCAGGTCCTGGGAGATCATGGATCCCGACACAGTGCTGTTGGATATATGGTGAAGGGGGGCAGTGCTGGGGGGCTCCTTCTGAAGAGCTAACAGCAACTCCAATATTAAACTTTGTTTTTAAACATTTAGACTTCCCCACATTTTACCATGAGAGGTTGAACATTGTTTATGTGTTTTTATATCTGTGTGTCTGTTGTGACCCTGAACTTCTCTCAAAACACCTTAGATGATGGTGGACTCCACAATGGCACAAGTGGGCAAGAATCTGAGTGAAGCCATGAGGATCCTGGGGGACAATCCGAGGTAAGCTCATAGGGCCATGATGCATGTCCAGTGCTAGCATTAGCATTGCTAGTTTCTAGCACTCACAATCTCCATTTGTTTATTTGAATTACCAGTACACTGGGTCACTACATCAAAGGACGTGTTTCCGCGACCCACTGCTAATCAAAAGGGGGGAAATAGATTTTGAGTGCTAGAAACTAGCAAAGATAACGCTCACCCTTGCACTTGCACTGGCCATAAGATAAAGATATGCCCCATAAACTCCTAACCGAAGAACACAATGATCAAATTGTTTAACATTGGTTGGAAACGACCAGAGGGTAGAATACTGTATGTGTTTGTGATGCTGCCTTCACAGTCACATAACACCGATGGGAAACCTGACCTCTCTCCTTTCTCTCCCCTCTCCTTTCTTCAAACCCTCACGCTCTTCTTGGTTTCATTTCACACCAAAAAGCTCATGAACACCTACTTGCAGGTCAAGTGTCCGACTTGCCTTCTCAAAAAACCACAGCACACCTGATGTTGAATATGCTTCTCTTTGTAGAGAGCTGGAGGCAGCAGGCACAGAGAGGAGACACTACAGCAGAACCAGCTTCCCTGGACCCCTGCAGGGAGAGTAAGACACACACACACACACACACACACACACATACACACACACACGCCACACGCACACACACACGCATACACACACACACACACACACACACACACATACACATACACACACACACACACCACATGCACGCACACACACACACACTCCTTTTGCACAGCCTTTTCAAGGTGGGAATGTTGTGTGGTTATTCTGCATCACTGTCTTGTGTAAAACAGAATGGGGGGCGGCCATTTTGTTCTGCCTGTCTTGTATAAAAGGTATGAATCAGTGGGCATATGAGGGTTCCTTTTTGTGAGGCTTACTTGGAAATTGTATTCTGTCGAATGGCCAGGGGGGGCGCTCGTGACGGTCCAAAAGGACATGTCTATGCATTAGACCAGGGATACTCAACTTGCTTTGCCCGGGGGCCACTTTCGTGAAATGATAGAAGGCCAGGGGCCAGTTAATAAACAATCAATATACATTTTTCTGTAGCGGATTGTAGGTTTTTGGGGTGTCAGTCAGCCGGAGTTTAGTACATAAGTGCCTGGGTAGCGAGCAGACGGCGGTCTGGCCTTCTATCATTCCCACGAAAGTGGCCCCCGGGCAAAGCAAGTTGAGTATCCCTGCTCTAGTCTCTTTCCCTTCACGTTTGTGGACAGTAGCTAGTAGCTAACACCTGGGCTTTTATTGCTGCTATTACTACAGCCGTGTATTATTACACAGCACACTATCGCTGTTGTGAAATAGCTCCTGACGCAGTAAAAACAGCATTAAATAGGCTAGTAAGTAACACTGGCTAGCGTCCTAAGCTATGACAGCTGTCAGTCACTTTTAAACAGCGCGCTGCGAAATGTCAAGATTCAAGATTTTTTTATTGTCACTCCGTAGTACAAGTATCACGTCTGAAATTCTTGTGCTGTGGACTCCGTTTACAACATAGTACAAATATAACAGGGCATATGAGTGCAAAAAACAACAAGAGACACAACAAGCAATAAGGCAGTATAGTGATAAGACAAGTCAGAGACAGTGGCATATTCACTGCACATAGGTGCACAATATGTCATGTGCATACTTTAGACGTGCTTAAACATTTTAAATTCGACGTATTTGACATACAGGTGCAAATAGCATATACCTTATTAAACATACAATTAAACGTTAGACATACATAATGGTAGCAGCTACAGTACGGTACAGTACGGCTACTTCACTATTTGTGTATGTTAAGGAGTCTCGTGGCCTGCGGGAAGAAACTGTTCCTCAAGCGATTTGTGCGTGCTTTTGGAACCCTGTATCTCCTCCCTGAGGGTAACAGGGAGAACAGGCTGTTGTGGGGATGATTTGTGTCTTTGATGATCTTCAGGGACCTCCTGAGGCACCGCTGTTTATTAGGGGTGGGAATCGCTGAGTAGCTCACGATACGATATCGTCACGATACTTGGCCCTCGATAACGATATATCACGATACTGCGATACTGCGATACTGCGATATATTGGAAGACGATACATCACGATACCTGTGTAACAAGTGAAAAAAATACCTCTGAAGGCAAAAAATCATGTATTATGCATTTATTAGCAGAATTGACATGAACTCTCTGAGTTCACTCACTCACTCATACCATTTTCGATACCACGGAGGAAAAGTTACACATTAAGTCTTTTTATTATTACTATTAAAACAAGAAAACCTATAGGCTATAACCTACCTACCTACCTATATAATTTCTAAAAGTAGATATTAATGATCAAACATTTCCATTCATGTAGCCTACAGTAGTTATGTTTTTGTTTCAACTACAAACATAAATAAAGTCAACTTGGGAAAAAAAAAAAAAAAAAAAAATTAATAAACATATCGATACTTGGCGCCAGTGTATCGATAACGTATCGCGGGTGGAAATATCGCGATAACGTGGGTATCGATATTTTGTCCCACCCCTACTGTTTATACAGTTCATGCAGTTCTGGCAACTCACATCCTGTTACGTGCTGGGCCGCGCGTCTCACTCTCCGTAGCGCCCTGCGGTCCATCGTGGTACAGTTCCCGTACCAGGTGGTGAAGCAGCCAGTCAGCAGGCTTTCAATGGTGCCTCTGTAGAAGTCCCTAAGGATTTCTGGCCTTAGCCCAAATTTCTTCAGGCGCCTGAGTCCGTGTAGTCGCTGTTGGGTCTTTTTGACAACAGTGGCGGTGTGACCGGCCCATGTCAGGTCAACAATATGGCGGCGGTGGGCGTGCCCGTACGTGAGTGACGTCAATCGAATAAGGTCTATAGGTTGACTCACTACTGTGGTGTATCAATCAGTGATTGAGAATAGCAAAACAGACATTGAGCTGCATGAAAATGTTGCAAAATATTCTTGCAAATAAAAAAATAAGTTAGCAATTTATATCTTTGTGACATTGTGATAACATCAAATGATGTTATTATTTTTAAAAGGGACGTATAACCTTTTGCAAAAGTACTAATAAACTGTGTGTCTTTGCCCCTTGACTGCAGTGGCCAGGATGTTGCTAGTATCCTACACCTAGTCCACAACCTCATCCATGAAGACGAGGAGGAAGACGAGGACGGGCCAAGCCAGCGGTAAGCGTGTAGCAGGGCTGCACCATATCTCGTTTCAGCATCATCATCACAATGTGTGCACGCGCAATCACATCACAGGACGCAATCAAGTTTCAATCAAGTTTCAATACTTGATTGCCATTCAACATCGTTGATAGGAATTTGGTTTAGTGAGCTCAATCACAGAACACAACAAAACATGAAGACATACAATTCCCCTCCCATACGATGCACACATTCCGACAAAAGAAGAGATAAAAGTGACAAAATGCATAAAGTACAAAATACAATTTTACCAATATCTGTCTGTGTCAGACTTGAATAGAGCCTGCAGCACATTAAGAGTTGAGAGCACGGACAGCCTCGGGGTAGGTGCTGTTACAAAACCTAGCTGTTCTGCTTTTGATACTTCTCAACCTTTTAAAAGAAGGAAGAACATTAACATTAAAAAGATAATTGGCAGGATGAGAAGGGTCCCTGAGATTATTTTGTCTCTTTTTCTTGAGTCTGTTGGAGTAGATCTCAGTAAGGGACGGGAGCTCCTGTCCTATGATTTTGGAGGCCGTACGCACTGTTCTGTTCAGGCGTTTCCTATCCTGAGCCCAGCTGTTTCCGTACCAGACGGTTATTCCAAAAGTGAGGATGCTCTCAATACCTGCACGGTAAAATTGCATCATTCCCTCACGAGAAATAGAAAACTTTTTCAACTGTCTTAAAAAGAAGAGCCTCTGTTGTGCCTTCTTCAGCACTTTTGTCGTGTTGACCTCCCACTTTAAAGTGGAGGAGACGGTGATGCCCAGGAACTTGTAGTGCTCCACCTGTTCAATTTCCTGGCCATTTATGACCAGAGGAAGGTGGCCATCATGGCTCTTATGGAAGTCCACGACTACTTCTTTTGTTTTGGAGGCGTTCAACTCCAAGTTGTTAGCTGCACACCATACTGCTAATGCTGAGACCTCATTCCTGTAAGCTGTTTCATTGTTGTTAGAGATAAGCCCCACCAATGTGGTATCATCGGCAAACTTAAACATTTTAACAGACGAAACACAGTCGTTTGTGTAGATAGAGTACAACAAAGGGGACAAAACGCAACCCTGGGGGGCCCCAGTATTAACAGTCAAAGACTTGGAGAACTTATTACCAACTCTAACCACCTGCGTCCTCCCCTGCAGGAAGTTCACTATCCAATTACACAGGGATTTTTGGACTCCTAGTTGAAGAAGTTTGTCATGCAGCCTGGATGGTAAAATCGTATTAAATGCAGAGCTGTAGTCAACAAACAGGACTCTGGCATACGTGGCTGGTGCCTCAAGATGTTGGAAAACTGAGTGCAAGCATAGTGACACTGCATCGTCAACAGACCTTTTCGCCCTGTATGCAAACTGATAGGGCTCGAGAACAACAGCATCAGACAAGTGATTACAGACAAGGCGCTCAAAGACTTTCATTATTACAGATGTTAGCGCGACAGGTCTGTAGTCATTCAAACAGTTAGGATTGGATTTTTTGGGCACAGGGACAATAACAGCAGTCTTAAAACATGCGGGGACCCTCTGCTCTGAAAGAGACCGGTTAAAAATGTGAGTTAAAATAGGCGCCAGGCAATCACATCACATCACATCACATCACAGGACGTGCAGCAACGTCAAGGCAAATTCACTCCAACATGTCATGCTGCAACATTTTTGCTGCTTGATACAAATGGAAAACTAATTTTTCCATGAATAATCTACAAGAGACGTCTCTCTGATATAACATCATTTACTATGAATTCAAGATTTGTTAAGAGGAGTGTATATTGCCTTCTCAACTTTCACGGCTCCGAACCATAGTTGTGAAGCCTCTGGTGTTGTGCTAGTCTATTTGAGCTTAACCTGGCTCGTAGCTTCTCTGTTAACAACCTTTTTACTAACTTTGTAGTGCAGAACTGCCGCTTATTTGGGTACATCAGCTAACACAATGCATGGTGCATAATGCATGGTGCAGCCCTAAGGGTTTTGTCTTAGGGCGGGTTCACACCAGAAAGTCCAGGTCCTTGGTTCGGGCCAGAGAAGAGGATGATACATTGTTTAGTTTTTCAGCTGGTTGGGTTTGCGTTCACAAGGCCAAAATCCACTAGTCCTGCCCACACCAACCAAAGTCACGTGGACAGAAATCTCGTTCTGTTATCCACCTTATTTTTGTGAGGCCCCGCTGTAAAATAATTCTGGGAGCAATATCCGGTCTAGAACGTGAGCAGCTGTGTTTACGCTGGCTTGACGCTGCCTGGATACTCTCTGCACTGCAGCCCATGACTGCAGCGCAGCGCGTGCCTCCTCACATCACATTTCCTTGTCGAACTCCGACGTTAAAAGTTTGCTCGTTACAAAATAACACTCGTTTTGGGAATGTAGCCTAATGATGTTATCTATCACATCCGCTAACCTGTTGCTCGTTGAACAAGTCGGCATTTATCAGTTCAGCTGCACCGTTTACAGACGGGTACATTAGACGGGCTGTGTTGTCGTGTCAAGCTAGACGTAACGGGGGAAGAGGACAGCAGAAGGAAGCAGCACCCATGGTGCATCATGGCCGCCAAAAATAAGGTGGATTGGCCATACAATTTGTCGGGGCAAAAGTAAACAAACCCTGCCACTAGTCATTTTTGTCTGTTTGTGATGTCGCTGGTAACGAGACGAGATAAGCTAGCTAACTGCTACAGCTAGCAATCAGAATCAGAATCAGAAAGACTTTAATGATCCCCGGGGGGAAATTGGGACAAGTTACAGCTGCTCGCACTTGGGCATGAATATCCACATAACACACATAGCATAACACAGTATCACACAGTATCTCCCTAAACGTACATAGTCAATACAATAAGTAAAATGCAGTAAAATGCAATAGAGTAAACTAAAATAAAGCAAGCAGCTTCTTCTTCCGCGGTAGCTTCAAAAACAGGAAATAACCCCAAAAATCAACACACAAAATCACGTGCTTCCTCTGACTAGTCCGGGTGGGGTTCACACCAGAAATGGGCCGCTCCAGAGTTCGCTTGAGAGCAGACCGAGACCACCTCTCACAGGCGAACCAGAGCGCGGTTTTTAGTCCGCACCAGAGTTCGAGTAGGAGCGTTCACACCGACCGTACGGGCCGTACTAAAGAGGAAGGGTCCGTTAGACCGGACTAAACAAGGCTGGTGTGAACCCACCCTTAGTGATCGTACACAGAGACGCGAAAAGATTTTCAGCCACTCGAGTTCCAAAAAAGAAGAGGGCGGAGACTTTGAAGGCTCACTGCAGAGATGCATCATTTGCTGAGAAACGTATCACAGATATTGTTGTTGTCTGAATGCTTTAGCAACATTGTATTTGTATATATTGTTGTCTGAATGCTTTAGCAACATTGTATTTGTATATATTGTTGTTGTCTGAATGCTTTAGCAACATTGTATTTGTATATACTGTTGTCTGAATGCTTTAGCAACATTGTATTTGTATATATTGTTGTTGTCTGAATGCTTTAGCAACATTGTATTTGTATATATTGTTGTTGTCTGAATGCTTTAGCAACATTGTGTTTGTATATATTGTTGTTGTCTGAATGCTTTAGCAACATTGTATTTGTATATATTGTTGTCTGAATGCTTTAGCAACATTGTATTTGTATATATTGTTGTTGTCTGAATGCTTTAGCAACATTGTATTTGTATATATTGTTGTTGTCTGAATGCTTTAGCAACATTGTATTTGTATATATTGTTGTCTGAATGCTTTAGCAACATTGTATTTGTATATATTGTTGTCTGAATGCTTTAGCAACATTGTATTTGTATATATTGTTGTCTGAATGCTTTAGCAAACATTGTATTTGTATATATTGTTGTTGTCTGAATGCTTTAGCAACATTGTATTTGTATATATTGTTGTTGTCGGAATGCTTTAGCAACATTGTATTTGTATATATTGTTGTCTGAATGCTTTAGCAACATTGTATTTGTATATATTGTTGTCTGAATGCTTTGGCAACATTGTATTTGTATATATTGTTGTTGTCTGAATGCTTTAGCAACATTGTATTTGTATATATTGTTGTTGTCTGAATGCTTTAGCAACATTGTATTTGTATTGTTGTTGTCTGAATGCTTTAGCAAAATTGTGTTTGTATATATTGTTGTTGTCTGAATGCTTTAGCAACATTGTGTTTGCCGCATTTGAACTAAAGCAGGTGTTGTGCTGTGTTGAGCAGGATGCATGCTGTGGGTGAGCAGGGTCACATGGCGTTGTTGGGGCACAGCCTGGCAGCGTACATCTCCGTGTTGGACAGAGACCGACTCCGCAAGCTGACCACACGCGTCCTGTCTGACACCACTCTGTGGCTCCAAAGACTCTTCAGGTAGGCAAGCTGACCACTCACATCCTGTCTGACACCACTCTGTAGCTCCAAAGACTCTTCAGGTAGGCAAGCTGACCACTCACATCCTGTCTGACACCACTCTGTAGCTCCAAAGACTCTTCAGGTAGGCAAGCTGACCACTCACATCCTGTCTGACACCACTCTGTGGCTCCAAAGACTCTTCAGGTAGGCAAGCTGACCATTCACATCCTGTCTGACACCACTCTGTAGCTCCAAAGACTCTTCGGGTAGGCAAGCTGACCACTCACATCCTGTCTGACACCACTCTGTAGCTCCAAAGACTCTTCAGGTAGGCAAGGTGACCACTCACATCCTGTCTGACACCACTCTGTAGCTCCAAAGACTCTTCAGGTAGGCAAGGTGACCACTCACATCCTGTCTGACACCACTCTGTAGCTCCAAAGACTCTTCAGGTAGGCAAGCTGACCACTCACATCCTGTCTGACACCACTCTGTAGCTCCAAAGACTCTTCAGGTAGGCAAGCTGACCACTCACATCCTGTCTGACACCACTCTGTAGCTCCAAAGACTCTTCAGGTAGGGCTGTGTGACCACACACATCCTGTCTGACACCACTCTGTAGCTCCAAAGACTCTTCAGGTAGGCAAGGTGACCACTCACATCCTGTCTGACACCACTCTGTAGCTCCAAAGACTCTTCAGGTAGGCAAGCTGACTACTCACATCCTGTCTGACACCACTCTGTAGCTCCAAAGACTCTTCAGGTAGGCAAGGTGAACACTCACATCCTGTCTGACACCACTCTGTAGCTCCAAAGACTCTTCAGGTAGGCAAGCTGACCACTCACATCCTGTCTGACACCACTCTGTAGCTCCAAAGACTCTTCAGGTAGGGCTGTGTGACCACACACTCCTAATATTAGCACAAGCAGACGGTAAAATTAGCATAAAGGGGTTTGGCCGACTTCCGGTTCCGTTTATTCAGGTATTGAAACGAGCTTGCCCGGAGACATCTGTTTTTTGTTTTTAACCGATGGATTCACAGATTGCTAAATTTTAAAAAGTAATTAGTTAGAGATTACTAGTGTTGGAGAAAATCTTCCCATTACATGCATCCATTATAGTTCAGATCTAATAGAATATAGTCAACAAATCTGTAGGCACATTTCAATCAGACTCACACACTATATAGTTCAGTATTTTCCCCTTTTCCCCTCTCTTTGCCCATTGTGCTAGTTGCATCTCTTCCTCTCATGAGACCTTAAAATTAAATCATATTAAATATATTCAAGTAAGCCGGATCTCTGACTCAAGAACTCTTACTTAAATGTATTCTAGAACAACTAGTTACTAGTTAAAGTAGTTTGACAGTAAGTGGTTACTTGCCACTTGAACACTGCGGTAAGACTCTCCTCGTGCCCACCTGTCACTCAGGTATGAGAACGGCTCCGCCTACTTCCATGAGGATGACCGGGAGGGCCTGGTGAAAGTGTGTCGGCTGGTGATCAACGCCCGCTACGAGGAGTACGCCTCTGATGGCTACACCGCCCTCACGCACACACAGCCTGTCATCTACCAGAGCGCCTCCTGCAGGCCTGGGCTGGGACAGCACCTCTGCAGCCAGGTGAGAGGACACACACCACGTACTGTAAATACCGGGGACCCCCTCATTATGATTTTGGGCTGAGCTTGTTTCCACGGTAACATGCTTGACTTTTAAATTGATAGGTTTGTTAGATTAGAATGTAATCCATTTTCCTTGAACTATGAAGCTTTTGCAAAAAAAGTTTTTATTTTTATTTTCCTGAAAACTTTTCACGGACCCCCTGGCAAAGTGCCATGGACCCCTGGAGGTCCCCGGACCCCTATTTGAGAACCACTGCTGTAGATGATGTCAATCAAAGACAATGTCCAAACTCACTTTTATAGACTTGTTTTTAGATTTAAGTTCTTTGCAACTGTTTTTAAAAGTGCAATATAAACATTATTAGTAGTAGTATCAGTGTTAAGGTCTTGGTACACACTTCCCCTGCTTTCTTCCTACCTCTCTCACTCCACACCCTCCTCCCTTTCGCTGCTCTCTCCTCCCCCCTTGCCCCCCTCCCTCTGTCTCTAACATAAGATTGTTCAACCATGTTATTATTATTATTATAAAATACAGACTTTGTGTGCAAAAGCCTTTAGTATTATGCACAAGACCACAGCATAGAAGCAAGATTTAATTGTATTACACATTATTTATTATTGTACATTAAAATGTTTGATTTTCTCTTGTCTCCTTAGCTTGGCCTGCCTCTCTCCAGTCTGTGTACGGTCCCATGCAACACTGTCTTTGGATCCCAACATCAAATGGTGGGAAATTCAAAAGTTGCTCCTGATGAGTTTATCTATCGACGGTTTTCACGGAATTGTGTTGATAGGGAACAGTTTGAAACCTAGCGTACTGTCAGCTATTGTATTAGCAAACAGGAAGTAAGCTAGGGGGCCTAGCGGCAATTTAGAATGTTTATGTTGTCAAGTTAAAACCGTCTATATATATGTAACATTTGAGTGATGAAGACCATACATTGATAGCAGATAGTTAGAATCACGTGATTCTGATTGTGATTGTCACTATCAGGATGTTGCCTTGTTGGACAAACTCATCAAAGAAGATGTGGATTCTGGGAAGCTTCCTTTGCTGTTGATAGCTAATGCAGGTCAGTGAAGCTTCCTTTGCTGTTGATAGCTAATGCAGGTCAGTGAAGCTTCCTTTGCTGTTGATAGCTAATGCAGGTCAGTGGGAAATGGAAAGAAGATGTATCTTTATGAAACACTGAAGCATTGGACCGGAATTGAATACCATATTAATTTAAAGGATAATTCCGGTATTTTTCAACCTCGACCCGTTTTTTTTTATTTTTTTTATGTATAACTAAAATGTGAACAGAAATCTTTGAAATAGGTGCAGTATTGACCAAGATCACTTCAGTTGGCAGCCACTTTTCCCACATGCCTCTACTGCACTACTCTACTACTGGTTGGTGGAACAATTAGGGTAATCTTGGGGAAAGTGAAAAGCAGTGCTTGCCCCTCCCTGATCACCAGCACTGAGGTGCCCTGGAGCTCCCTGATCACCAGCACTGAGGTGCCCAGGAACAAGGCCCTTAACGCCAAAAGCTCCAGTGGAACTACTCAGTGGCCAGCAGATCACACTGTGGTTGTACTAGTCAGCTTCCAGGTGTGAATGTGTGTGTGGGAAAATAATAAATAAATATAGATGGATATATATACAGTATATATATATATCCATCTATATTTATTTGTTTTTTTATATGTTATATATATATTTTATATATGTGTGTGTGTGTGTGTATATATAGATGGATATATAGATGGGTGTATATATATATATATATATATATATATATATATATATAATATATATATATATATATACAGTATATATATATATATAATATATGGATATATATGGATATAGATATATAGATATAGATATCTGTTTACTTTTTCTTCACAGGTACCCCTGGTGCAGGCCACACAGACAAGTTGAGTCGGCTGAAGGAGCTCTGTGATCAGTACAGCATGTGGCTCCATGTGGAAGGGTGAGTCGTCTCTGCTACTATCTGCTCTACATGTTCTTAAAGGGATAGGCCAACTTTTTGAAAGATTTGCCTATTTGCCATATTGCCCATACATAAACAAGATAAACACTGTCTTTATCGTCACTCTCTGTGCAGTACACTGTGAGGTACACTGTGAGGTACAGCCCTCCAGTTAGTTAGATTCACAAATGAATGGGAATTACCGGTATAGCTGCCTATCCCCGTTCAAGTCACCAAAAACACACATTCTAACAGCGCCAAAAAGCTCTGTACATGAAAGAAATAGTAAATAGATAGCCGGAACCACTTCCCAAACGTGGCCGCTAGGCGCAGTGATTTCACACAGTGCCTCGATGCGGGCGCGCCCAACTGCAGGACGAGTGGAGAGGATCCAGGGCCTACTCCAGTCTGTCTGCCTAGGTGATCCAGGGCCTACTCCAGTCTGTCTGCCTAGGTGATCCAGGGCCTACTCCAGTCTGTCTGCCTAGGTGATCCAGGGCCTACTCCAGTCTGTCTGCCTGGGTGCAAGTGTGGCTGTCCAGACATGGCTCAGGCTGCTGGGGTTGCTAACATGCAGCCGAATAGAAATGCGGCAGAATCGACGTCAGTTAGAAATGAGATCAGGATTTTATTTGGATTAATCGTGCAGCCCTAGTGTGCTATTTAATACTCCTTTGGTTGCAGGCTTGAGCTCAGTGTCAGTTAGAAGTCTGTGTTCTTCTCACTAAAGTAATAATGACATGTATTCTTACATTGTGTTTCTGTCAGGGTCAACCTGGCAACTCTGGCACTGGGTCAAGTCTCCTCTGCTGTCATGGTAATCAAACATTCAGTATGCTCTAATACCTAACCTCATTCTTACCTCTTCGGGAGGTCTTTTAAGCAGACCTGCCAACCTGTGTGTATTCTGTGAATAACTTGTACATTTTGACAACAGTGTATGCATAGTTGTGTTAAAATATGCAAAAGAAGCCACCCTTAACCCAGAATTCTCCATGTCTCCTATGGTCACACTCACCCACCTACCTACCTTATGTCTCCTATGGTCACACCCACCCACTTACCTACCTTATGTCTCCTATGAGCACACTCACCCACTTACCTACCTTATGTCTCCTATGGTCACACTCACCCACTTACCTACCTTATGTCTCCTATGGTCACACTCACCCACTTAGCTACCTTATGTCTCCTATGAGCACACTCACCCACTTAGCTACCTTATGTCTCCTATGGTCACGCTCACCCACTTACCTTATGTCTCCTATGGTCACACTCACCCACTTAAGCTACCTTATGTCTCCTATGGTCACACTCACCCACTTACCTACCTTATGTCTCCTATGGTCACACTCACCCACTTACCTACCTTATGTCTCCTATGGTCACGCTCACCCACTTACCTTATGTCTCCTATGGTCACACTCACCCACTTAACCTACCTTATGTCTCCTATGAGCACACTCACCCACTTACCTACCTTATGTCTCCTATGAGCACACTCACCCACCTACCTACCTTATGTCTCCTATGGTGACACTCACCCACTTACCTACCTTATGTCTCCTATGGTCACACTCACCCACTTAGCTACCTTATGTCCCACCATGTCTCCTATGATCACACTCACCCACTTAGCTACCTTATGTCTCACCATGTCTCCTATGATCACACTCACCCACTTAGCTACCTTATGTCCCACCATGTCTCCTATGATCACACTCACCCACTTAGCTACCTTATGTCTCCTATGGTCACACTCACCCACTTAGCTACCTTATGTCCCACCATGTCTCCTATGATCACACTCACCCACTTACCTACCTTATGTCCCACCATGTCTCCTATGATCACACTCACCCACTTAGCTACCTTATGTCCCACCATGTCTCCTATGATCACACTCACCCACTTACCTACCTTATGTCCCACCATGTCTCCTATGATCACACTCACCCACTTAGCTACCTTATGTCCCACCATGTCTCCTATGATCACACTCACCCACTTAGCTACCTTATGTCCCACCATGTCTCCTATGGTCACACTCACCCACTTAAGCTACCTTATGTCCCACCATGTCTCCTATGATTAAGCACGCCTTGGTCGAGCCACTCCTCAAGAAACCCAACCTGGACCCTGCTCTCCTTAGCAACTATAGACCCATATCCAAGCTACCCTTCATTTCAAAGATTTTAGAAAAGGCTGTCCTGGAACAATTTACCCCCTTCCTACATCACAACAGCTTTCTAGATAAATTCCAGTCAGGTTTCAGGGCAGGCCATAGCACTGAGACAGCCCTGGTCAAAATCTACAACGATCTCCTCCTCACCATCGACTCAGGTAGCTGTGCCATGCTCCTCCTCCTGGACCTCTCCGCCGCGTTCGACACGGTCGACCACTCCACCCTGGTCGATCGTCTTGAACACAGGCTCGGTGTCAGGGGGTCAGCCTTAAACTGGTTTGCTTCCTACCTGAGCGACCGCTCCTTTACAGTCAGTTTGGGTGGATTCTCCTCCCCCACAGCTAGCCTACCGTATGGGGTCCCCCAAGGTTCCATTCTGGCCCCATTACTCTTCTCTACTTACATGCTCCCCCTGGCCGAAATCTTCCAGAAATACAATATTTCTTACCATTTTTATGCCGACGACACTCAAATTTACCTTCCTCTCAATCCCTCTGACACAGCTAACCTGGACTCCCTTAAGGATTGTCTCAAGGACATAAAATGCTGGATGGCCCACAACTTCCTACAGCTAAACGAGAACAAAACTGAGATCATTTTGTTCGGCCCCCCCTCCTCCACCAAGACACTCTCAAACAGCCTAGGACAACTTTCCACCCACCTCAAGCCCCACGTCAAGAGCCTGGGCGTAATTTTCGACCCAGAGCTCAAATTCGACCGACAGGTAAATGCTGTCGTTAAATCCTGCTTCTTCCAACTGCGAAACATCTCTAAAATAAAACCAATTCTTTCACCCGTTGACCTGGAAAGAGTAACCCATGCTTTCATCACATCACGCCTTGACTACTGCAATGCTCTCTACACCGGCATTAGTCAAGCAGCCATGTCCCGCCTCCAAATGGTCCAACACTCTGCAGCTAGATTTCTTACTGGCACCAGAAAAAGAGAGCACATCACCCCAGTTCTAGCATCCCTACACTGGCTCCCAGTCCCATTTAGGATCAACTTTAAAATCCTCCTCCTGGCCTTTAAGGCTTTATCAGGTGCAGCACCCCCCTACATTACAGAGCTGCTAACCCCCCACTCAGCACCCAGGTCTCTAAGATCCTCCTCCCAGGCTCGGCTGGTCCCCCCCCGCACCAGACTCAAAACGAGGGGCGATCGCTCTTTCTCGGCTGTGGCCCCCAAGCTGTGGAACCAGCTACCCCTGGAGATCAGATCTGCTCCCTCGCTGGAAACATTTAAGTCTAGATTAAAAACTCACTTTTATTCCCTAGCCTTCAATAAACCCTGACTCTCCCACCCCCTAACTCACACACTCCCTTGTAATTTATCCTGCCCCTTCCCCACTGTTCTGTCCCCTCGGTCCTATGTGATGTATTGTGTTTGTGTTGTACTGTCCTCTGTCCTGCATTGTCCTCTGTGTTGCAGTATCCTGTATTTTATGCCTTTGACTGTACAGCACTTTGGTTGGCTCTTGAGTTTTTAAATGTGCTTTATAAATAAATGACTTGACTTGACTTGACTATGATCACACTCACCCACTTAGCTACCTTATGTCCCACCATGTCTCCTATGATCACACTCACCCACTTAGCTACCTTATGTCCCACCATGTCTCCTATGATCACACTCACCCACTTAGCTACCTTATGTCCCACCATGTCTCCTATGATCACACTCACCCACTTAGCTACCTTATGTCCCACCATGTCTCCTATGGTCACACTCACCCACTTAGCTACCTTATGTCCCACCATGTCTCCTATGATCACACTCACCCACTTAGCTACCTTATGTCCCACCATGTCTCCTATGATCACACTCACCCACTTAGCTACCTTATGTCCCACCATGTCTCCTATGATCACACTCACCCACTTAGCTACCTTATGTCTCCTATGGTCACACTCACCCACTTAGCTACAGTGGGGTCGGAAAGTATTCAGACCCCCTTAAATTTTTCACTCTTTGTCATATTGCAGCCATTTGCTAAAAGCAATTCATTTCATTTTTTTCCTCGTTCATGCACACACAGCACCCAATATTGTCAGAAAAACACAGACTTGTAGACGTTTTTGCAGATTTATTACAAAAAAACACTGAAATATCACATGGCCATAAGTATTCAGACCCTTTGCTCAGTATTGAGTAGAAGCACCTTTTTGAGCCAATACAGCCATGAGTCTTCTTGGGAATGATCCAACAAGTCTTTCACACCTGGATTTGGGGATCTTTTGCCAATCCTCCTTGCAGATCCTCTCCAGTTCTGTCAGGTTGGATGGTGAACGTTGGTGGACAGCCATCTTCAGGTCTCTCCAGAGATGCTCAATTGGATTTAAGTCAGGACTCTGGCTCGGCCATTCAAGAACATTCACAGAGTTGTTCTGAAACCACTCCTTCGTTATTTTAGCTGTGTGCTTGGGATCATTGTCTTGTTGGAAGGTGAACCTTCGGCCCATTCTGAGGTTGTGAACACTCTGGAAAAGGTTTTTGTCCAGGATATCAATGTACTTGGCTGCATTCATCTTTCCTTCAATTGCAACCAGTCGTCCTGTCCCTGCAGCTGAAAAACACCCCCACAGCATGATGCTGCCACCACCATGCTTCACTGTAGGGATGGTATTAGGCAGGTGATGAGCAGTGCCAGGTGTTCTCCACACATACCGCTTGGAATTAAGACCAAAAAGTTCGATTTTGGTCTCATCAGACCAGAGAATTTTATTTCTCAGAGTCTGGGAGTCCTTCAGGTGTTTTTTGGCAAACCCGATGCGGGCATTCATGTGTTTTGCACTGAGGAGAGGCTTCCGTCGGGCCACTCTGCCATAAACCCCCGACTGGTGGAGGGCTGCAGTGATGGTTGTCTTTCTAGAACTTTGTCCCATCTCCCCACTGCATCTCTGGAGCTCAGCCAGAGTGATCTTTGGGTTCTTCTTTACCTCTCTCACCAAGGCTCTTCTCCCCCGGATGCTCAGTTTGGCCGGACGGCCAGTTCGAGTAAGAGTCCTGGTCATCCCAAACTTCTTCCATTTAAGAAATATGGAGGCCACTGTGCTCTTAGGAACCTTAAGTGCAACAGAATTTTTTTTGTAGCCTTGGCCAGATCTGTGCCTTGCCACAATTCTGTCTCTCAGCTCTTCAGTCAGTTCCTTCGACCTCATGATTCTCATTTGCTCTGACTTTACATTGTGAGCTGTAAGGTCTTATATTGACAGGTGTGTGCTTTTCCCAATCAAGTCCAATCTATATAATTAAGCACAATGAAGGTGTAGGCCCATCTCAAGGATGATCAGAAGAATTGGACAGCACCTGAGTTAAATATACAAGTGTCACAGCAAAGGGTCTGAATACTTATGGCCATGTGATATTTCAGTGTTTTTTTGTAATAAATCTGCAAAAATGTCTACAAGTCTGTGTTTTTCTGCCAATATTGGGTGCTGTGTGTGCATGAACGAGGAAAAAAATGAAATTAATTGCTTTTAGCAAATGGCTGCAATATGACAAAGAGTGAAAAATTTAAGGGGGTCTGAATACTTTCCGAACCCACTGTACCTTATGTCCCACCATGTCTCCTATGGTCACACTCACCCACTTAGCTACCTTATGTCCCACCATGTCTCCTATGATCACACTCACCCACTTAGCTACCTTATGTCCCACCATGTCTCCTATGATCACACTCACCCACTTAGCTACCTTATGTCCCACCATGTCTCCTATGATCACACTCACCCACTTAGCTACCTTATGTCCCACTATGTCTCCTATGATCACACTCACCCACTTAGCTACCTTATGTCCCACCATGTCTCCTATGGTCACACTCACCCACTTAGCTACCTTATGTCCCACCATGTCTCCTATGATCACACTCACCCACTTAGCTACCTTATGTCCCACCATGTCTCCTATGATCACACTCACCCACTTAGCTACCTTATGTCCCACTATGTCTCCTATGATCACACTCACCCACTTAGCTACCTTATGTCCCACCATGTCTCCTATGGTCACACTCACCCACTTAGCTACCTTATGTCCCACCATGTCTCCTATGATCACACTCACCCACTTAGCTACCTTATGTCCCACCATGTCTCCTATGATCACACTCACCCACCTACCTACCTTATGTCCCACCATGTCTCCTATGATCACACTCACCCACTTAGCTACCTTATGTCCCACCATGTCTCCTATGATCACACTCACCCACCTACCTACCTTATGTCCCACCATGTCTCCTATGGTCACACTCACCCACCTACCTACCTTATGTCTCACCCCAACATCCTCATTATGTTCATTATGGAAGCAAGACACTCCATGTTGTCTTTTACTTTTCATGTGTGCATGTAACCCGTGTTAAGGGCTTGCCCAGGGGTTTAGCGGGATTCAAACCGCTGAACTAACCACTATGCTAACCATGCTATGCTAACCACTACGCCAAGAGAGCTAGCTCCCTTGGCGGAGCTGATTAATGTGCCTTTATACAGGGGAGTGAGTTTAACCACTCTGGACTCACGAGGACTCACAGTCATCCGGTTACACGTGTGTGTGTGTGCGTGTGTGCGTGTGTGCGTGTGTGTGTGTGTGTGTGTGTGTGTGTATGTGTGTGTGTCCCTCGCTCCAGGCAGCCAACAGGAGTGACAGTATGACGTTGACACCAGGCCTGTGGCTGGGACTGCCTGCTGTCACTGCTGTCACGCTCTACAGACATGAGGACCCAGCACTGGTAAGATCAGAGAGGAGACCTGCACTTTAGACATGAAGGACGCAGCACTGAGACACAATAACGTCCACCCTCTGTTTTGTTGTTCTGTCTCTCTGAAGGTGCGTTCACACCGACCTATTAAAGTTTTTCGCTGGCATCGAGTTTACATACAAAGTCAATGCAAACGAGCGATTGAGCGTATATTCGCCTGGGAGAAAAATCGCTGGGCGTCCGAGCGGCAGAGACAGAGCGATAGGGAGAAAATTTGCTCATCGCTCGAGATGAAATATCCCAACTCGAGCGAAAATACGCTGGCATCAGTCGCTCGCCGCTCAACGCTGATTGGCTGCCGTGTGAGAGTGAGTCAAGGATCACACTGGCTTGGAACCAACCGCTGGTTTATTGTGTGGCAACAAACCACATTGACAGCCTGACAGCTGACATGAAGTGAAGTCTGTCCTACTGGTATGGAGCTCGCATTAGGAGCACGCTGATAGGCTTTAGCTTGTAAACAATGACGGTGGCTCGTAGTGGACAAATATCATGACATTGGGTAACGTTATATCCCCCACATGTCCGTCATTTCGTGTGCCTGTTGATGAGCGATTTAAACACAGCGACAGAGCGATTCCAAAGGGTTGACTTGAGCGACAGAGCGAAGAATAAATATCTCGGTGTGAACGCACCTTAACTGACCCTCTGTTTTGTTGTTCTGTCTCTGACTGACCCTCTGTTTTGTTGTTCTGTCTCTCTTGCTGCTTTCCCCCTCAGTCACTGGCAGCAGGTCTGACATCCAGCCAGCCAGTGGAGAAGCTGCGAGCTCTTCCTCTCTGGCTCTCCCTGCAGTGTCTCGGCCACAACGGCATCATCCACAAGATCAAACATGCCACAGCTCTGGTGAGCTTCATTGAGTCTCAGGACACTGCAGCACCACAGCTCTGGTGGTGGTAAATCTTAGAATTAATTTAAAGTATTGTCAGAAATGTAAGTTGCTACACAAGTGTCATGGAGATGGACAAGGACAATATGATGTGGTATTGTGTAAAACAGTCATTGCACCTTCTCATTTCCCCCCTAGAGCCAGCAGCTACTAGAGAAGCTCAAAACTCTGCCCTCCGTCAAAACATCAGTAAGTGATCTCTTCATAATCTACCACATAGAATCGAATGTCTTCCACTTTTAACATTGAACTTATTGTTTAGTGAGCTGATTTCTGGGATTTAGGGACTAATATATCACCATCTCATCAGGGACAAAGACACATTATAAAGCGAAATAATTATGACTGAAACTGTTAGAATAACAAATGATGGTGGGAGTCACTCTGGGAACTGGCTACCTGACGTTGGACTGCAATGCAATTGGAGAGTTTTGCGTGTCTTGTCTTCCATATATCTTCACCTCATGATGAGAGCATGGTAGCTCAGCTGATCTTTCATATATCCTCACCTCATGATGAGAGCATGGTAGCTCAGCTGATCTTCTATATATCTTCACCTCATGATGAGAGCATGGTAGCTCAGCTGATCTTCCATATATCCTCACCTCATCATGAGAGCATGGTAGCTCAGCTGATCTTCCATATATCCTCACCTCATGATGAGAGCATGGTAGCTCAGCTGATCTTTCATATATCCTCACCTCATGATGAGAGCATGGTAGCTCAGCTGATCTTGTGTGCGATGCACACTGGTGATTGAAAGTGTGAGTAGGATTTTTCGGCAGACTTGTGAAATCAGTTTGCCCTCAAATGAAGCATAATCCACTCAACACCAAGGCAGGAAGAAAAGGCTTTATCAGCTCAAGTTGCCCAGCTGGGAATATTTAAGATTGAAGATCATTTTAATAGATAAATATTCATTAATACACAGGACAAGATGTTGCTATCCCTTGTGCCAAAATCCGAAGTAAAACACATTTAGAAGCCCGATCCAGATTAAAAACAAGCTAACAAGCTAACAGCAAGCTAAAAAGCTAACAAAAATAGATAATAGATAGATTAATAGATTCATTTATAGCCAGTATGTGCAATATGTGCAGCGATCACAGTGATCGCAGAAGATGGAGCAAACGGATGGCATGATGACATGATGGCAATTTCTCATTCATAGTCATTTTTTCATGCCATATCATGTAGTATTTCACAATATAAATATAATCAAATCTTATGATAAGATGTGGCCAAGTACTCGATTCTTGTAGTTATACAGTAGTTAAAGTTTGCAGGAGCACAAGGGATCCGATTCTTTGTATTGGTAAATAACATTAACTTGAAATACATGTAAAAAAAAAAAAACACTTGCCCATTTGTGTTTGTAGGATGTGCTTGAGACAGAGATCTCTCTCCTGGAGGCTTTGACCATGGTAACATGCTGTGTTGATGCTGAGGTCGCCTCAGGGCTCCACACTCATGTCTTGTTCACTGTCATCAGCCGCTGCATACGTACTGTACACATCACCCAGAAGGCCCCCAAGCCTCACCATTCACCTTGTTTGAGCGCTTGTGATTGGTAGCATTGAGACCTCACCTTGTCTGAGCGCTTGTGATTGGTAGCATTGAGACCTCACCTTGTTTGAGCGCTTGTGATTGGTAGCATTGTGCAGCGACTATGCTAAGAGCCAAATGCAGTGAACAATCAGTGTTGGGGATCAAAGTGTCATCGCACAGTGGTACTGAAACTCGGCCCGGAGCTTGAAGCTTCACACAGTAGTTGGCTTTGTGAAACAGTAAAGCTCATTGATTGCTATAATATATAATACTAAATAATATAATAATATAATACTAAATGCACATAAATATACTAAATACCACCAATAGATGCATAACTTGCATAACACCGACTACAAGCCTAGTAAATGCTTTTTGCTGAAGGGAATTTTTAGTACCACTGTGCCAGTGAGGGTGTGTGTGTGTGTGTGTGTATGTGTGTGCATAGTATGTGTAGCTGTAGTTATAGTCAGTAGCTGGGTTTCCATCCAAATGTGTCGCAACTTTTAATTGAATTGTCAGAAAGTCGGCAAAAGAAAATGCGAAATAATGCGTGTTTCCATCCACTGCTATTTTGCGAATTATAGAGCTGTCAATCACCTGGTGTTTGAGGCTGTCTGAGCTGCTGATCAGCTGCTAGACCCGATATACAGCTCTGTTAAACACATCTAACGTTATTCATTTAAAGTTTCTTGATGATCTACAAGTACACAAAGGTACCATAACGCCATTTCTGGATTACCAGGTGCGACTCGGCAAGCATAACGTTATAATAATCCACGGAGCAGATAGTAAGTGAATACAATTTCATTCAATTCTAGAAGTGAGTCGCCTTAAAGGTAGTATCCCAGTCTTCTTCTGTTTACCACGGCGGGTATTGTGCTGCGTATTTACCATTATTTACCGTGTGTAGCCCTATTGTGTGTAGGCTACACACGGCATGTCATGTTTTGCAGTGATCAAGGCAAACTGTGTTGTTTTTGAATGGAGACAACGGAATATCGCTTAATCTGTTTCCACTGCACGTTTCGCATTTTCCTTTTATCGATACACCCGACTTTTCCGCCTCCCTCAAGCGTGAAAACTTTTTTGCGATATTTGGAGGTTTTTGCGAATTAGGCAGCGTTTCCACTCAGTGTTTTTATGTGCAAATTGAAATTTCGCATCAAAACAGGTGGATGGAAACCTGACTGAGGGGGTGTGTGTGTATGTGTGTGTATGTATGTGTAGCTGTAGTTATACTCAGTGTTAGTGGGGCAGATTAAAGAAAAATCGTTAACTTCTGGAAAGAAGCACCAAAATGTGTACATTGAAAGTGCATTTAATCTGCCGCACTATGTGGGTTGGCTTGGTTCCAGGCGGGCGTGGTGTCGCGGATCCCGCCCATCTCCGGGGCGTCGCTGCGGGACGTTCTGGGCTCTCTCATACTCTCTATTGTAGGTGGGACAAAGCACCTGCCTGCCTCCCTCCCTGCTGTCACCTCCTGCTTTATCATGTTCCTTCACACACACACACTCAGTGCTATCTGAGACCTGCTCCACAGGTCAGATCATGTTCCTTCACCCACACACACTCAGTGCTATCTGAGACCTGCTCCACAGCTCAGATCATGTTCCTTCACCCACACACACTCAGTGCTATCTGAGACCTGCTCCACACAGCTCAGATCATGTTCCTTCACCCACACACACTCAGTGCTATCTGAGACCTGCTCCACCACACAGGTCAGATCATGTTCCTTCACCCACACACACTCAGTGCTATCTGAGACCTGCTCCACAGGTCAGATCATGTTCCTTCACCCACACACACTCAGTGCTATCTGAGACCTGCTCCACACAGTTCAGATCATGTTCCTTCACCCACACACACTCAGTGCTATCTGAGACCTGCTCCACACAGGTCAGATCATGTTCCTTCACCCACACACACTCAGTGCTATCTGAGACCTGCTCCACACAGGTCAGATCATGTTCCTTCACCCACACACACTCAGTGCTATCTGAGACCTGCTCCACACAGGTCAGATCATGTTCCTTCACCCACACACACTCAGTGCTATCTGAGACCTGCTCCACACAGGTCAGATCATGTTCCTTCACCCACACACACTCAGTGCTATCTGAGACCTGCTCCACAGGTCAGATCATGTTCCTTCACCCACACACACTCAGTGCTATCTGAGACCTGCTCCACACAGGTCAGATCATGTTCCTTCACCCACACACACTCAGTGCTATCTGAGACCTGCTCCACACAGGTCAGATCATGTTCCTTCACACACACACACTCAGTGCTATATGAGACCTGCTCCACAGCTCAGATCATGTTCCTTCACCCACACACACTCAGTGCTATCTGAGACCTGCTCCACAGGTCAGATCATGTTCCTTCACACACACACACTCAGTGCTATCTGAGACCTGCTCCACACAGGTCAGATCATGTTCCTTCACCCACACACACTCAGTGCTATCTGAGACCTGCTCCACAGCTCAGATCATGTTCCTTCACCCACACACACTCAGTGCTATCTGAGACCTGCTCCACACAGGAACACTCAGGCATGTTGTTTGGGCTCATCTCCCCACACATTAGTCTCTGCACGGGGGGAGAATGGAACGGTCCTGAATAATTCATGAATTTCTTCTTTCATTTTAAACGGGAAAAACCTGTCATTGTAAGTACTGAACCAATAGACAGACAATGTCACTTGACCCATTTTATAAAAGCAACAAACCATAATATCACGTATAAAGTATTAGGGGCATCTATGACCTGTATTGCCTCTATTGGTGAGCGGTTTGAATTGGAACAACAAGGACATGTCCTTCCACTGCGAGCCATGGTTAGTACAGCATCACTCATCATTTTTATGCCTCCGCCGGCGATAGCCAGGCCGGAGGCATTATGGATCCGGGCTGTCCGTCCGTCCGTCCGTCCGTCCGATGTTCGTTAACGCGATATCTGAGGAATGCCTTGACGGAATTTCATCAAATTTGCCTCAAACATCGACTTGGACTCAAGGATGATTAGATTAGATTAGATTTTGATGGTTAAAGGTCAAAGTTCAAGGTCACTGTGACCTCACACACCCAATTTCCAAGCTCTGTAACGCAACATCTCAGTAGTGCCTTGACGGAATTTCTTCCAATTTGCCTCAAATGGCGATTTGGACTCAAGAATGAACTAATGGCGGAGGCATAAATCTGCGGTGCGGTCGTTCTAGTTTCCAATGTTTTATTTTCAATTGTCTTTTATAGAACAGTACACAAACAAAACAAACAGGCTCAGACACAGGAAAGGAAAGAAAAAACATACAAACATCATCAACATTCAATATTACAATTGTGTTGTGTGTGAGGTATCGATATTGATATGCGCGTGTCCAAATTGCATGAAATGCGGCATGCACTCCCTCGGGTTCCCCGCAGCACACTCCCCCAGTTTGAAGTCGATTGGAAGAATGATTCTCAAGATAAACCGCCTTTTGTGTTGCCAGTAGGTGGCGCTATGCTGAAATGCACGAAATTCCGCACTGAACTCCGTGACTCTGTAACTTTCTTATGAGTTATCTGCTTTTTCATTTTCTGTAGCCCCTCCCTGAGACAGCTGCACAGCGAGGCAGTGAACCTTGTCCTCTCCATCCTTATCTGATACAGTGGTCGTTTTATCTCTCTGTCCTCCCAGAATCCTCTTTGTCTTGATTTTCTTCTGGGCCTCATTCTTTTTTCAACTGCGAGCACATGGTCTGCTTGTGTGGGCTTCCTACCCCCCCCCCCCCCCCCCCCCCCCACACACACACACACCAGATTCCATGTGGGCTTCCTATCCCCCCCCCCCACACACACCAGATTCCATGTGGGCTTCCTATCCCCCCCCCCCCCACACCAGATACCAGTTCTGATGCAACATCTCCCCCCCACACCAGATACTAGTTCTGATGCAACTTTACCATTCCTTACTGACTTTGCCCTCTCGTCCTGGGGGTCCAGTTAGGATTCAATTCAGGTCCACGGCGTCGCCAAGTATAAGTAATATGCTATAGCATGCTAAAGTATATGCCATAGCAGGGGTGGCCAAACTACAGCCCGCTGCCCGTTTTTAAGTGGCCCGCCATGAATTTGAATTAAGTTTTTCCATTTTTCTGTTTTAAAGTTTAAAACTGAAAACAAAAAAACAAAAACAAAAACGGGGGAAAAACGGAAAAACAAAAAAATAAAGAAGAAGAAACGGAAAAACAAAAACAAAAAAACTGATTCCCCCCATTTCGTTTTTTTCAATTTAAAACCATTGAAAATGGGTTATACTTGAGTACCCTGACCTGGTCTATTTATTTTTAAACATTTTTAATACTGAATGAATGTTTAATACTAATGTTATGTTAAATTATCTCTGTCTTAACCTGTTGGCACAGGAAAAGAAAATTTGAAAACATACAGAAATACCCATTGTAATGTAGGTGAGCACATCAATAAAATGATTTGTCATATATTTAGGTAGAAATATAATTTGTGATGGCACATGGGTTTTTCTGGTCCAATTTTTTTTTGCCGCGAAAACTGAAGCGCTTGATATTGTTTGGCCCGCGACTCCTTATATTTTTCTGTATGCGGCCCACAACCAAAAAAGTTTGGCCACCCCTGTGCTATAGTATGCTAAAGTATAAGTAATATGCTATAGTATGCTAAAGTAGAAGTAATATGCTATAGTATGCTAAAGTATAAGTATGCTATAGTATGCTAAAGTAGAAGTAATACTGTTGCCTCTAACAAGTCAGGTTGGACACTGCTTCAAATCTTTCACACCAACCAAATGTCTCTGTGACGAGGGCTTTGCTTTTGAATTGGGCTCCTCCATACTATAGCATTCAGATGCAAAGACTAGGCAGCACCACTCCCAGTCCCATGCACAACAGTTTGACCATGTATGACATACTGTACATAGGGCAGTGGTGGCCCATGGTTAGAGAAGCAAGCTTGTGACTGGAAGGTCGTTGGTTCAATCCCCGGGACCGGCAGGATAAATCTTGGTGGGGAAAGTGAAAAGGCAGCACTTGCCCCTCCCTCATTACCACCACTAAGGTGCCCTTGAGCAAGGCCCTTAACCCCAAACCGCTCCAGTGGAGCTGCTCAGTGGCCAGCAGATTAGACAGTGGTTGTACTGGTCAGCTTCCAGGTGTGAATGTGTGTGTGAATGTGAACAGGGCACTCCTGAAAAAGAGAGCATTGCTCTCAGTGAGACTCCCCTTGTATAAATAAAGGTTAAAAAAAAACACCACTCCCAGTCCCATGCAGAACAGTTTGACAAACAGCCTTGTGACTTGTATCATCCAGGCACTGCTGTCTTAGGTATAACACATGGCTTCTTTCAGTAGAAATGGACACCAAAGCAAATGTATAACAGACATCCCACCATATTTAACATATAACATACATCCCACCATATATACCATATATATAACATACATTCCAGCCCTTCAGCACCACCACTTGTTTTGCATGTTATTAGAGCTGCAGCGATTAGTCGATTAACAGAAAATTAATCAACTATTTTTAATGGTTTACTATGCAACTATTTCATTAAAAACATTATTACAATATATATATATATATATATATATATATATGATATATATATCATATATATATATATATATATATATATACTGTGTATATATATATATATATATATATATATACTGTATATATATATACACATTATATATACTAATACAAACGTTTTGCCTCTAAATGATCACTTCTAACCCATTAGAATTGTGTGGCACTGTGTTTATGTGCAGAGACAATGTTTTCACATTGTTTAGCTCTGGTCAGTCAGTCATTATGTTAAGTCACACTGTGCCTGATCTGTGTGTTTGTGTGTTCATCAGGTGGAGGATGAGCTCAACTCTCCTGTGGTGGTTTTCAGGTTCTCCCAGGAGATGAGTGCTGGTAAGGGGCTCATTGATGGGACGTTACCGTGTCGTTACTGTGCAGTTACTGTGCATTTACTAGTAACTAGAAGACATTACTGTGACGTTACTGTGCATTTAGTAGTAACTAGAAGACATTACTGTAACTAGAAGACGTTACTGTGCATTTCAGTAGTAACTACGTTACTGTAACTAGAAGACGTTACTGTGAATTTCAGTAGTAACTACAAGACATTTGTGCATTTGTGATATTCGTGCACAAGTCATTGCTGATATTTGTGCACAAGTCATTGCTGATATTCGTGCACAAGTCATTGCTGATATTTGTGCACAAGTCATTGCTGATATTCGTGCACAAGTCATTGCTGATATTTGTGCACAAGTCATTGCTGATATTTGTGCACAAGTCATTGCTGATATTCGTGCACAAGTCATTGCTGATATTTGTGCACAAGTCATTGCTGATATTCGTGCACAAGTCATTGCTGATATTTGTGCACAAGTCATTGCTGATATTTGTGCACAAGTCATTGCTGATATTTGTGCACAAGTCATTGCTGATATTCGTGCACAAGTCATTGCTGATATTTGTGCACTATGTCATTGCTGATATTTGTGCACAATCATTGCTGATATTCGTGCACTATGTCATTGCTGATATTCGTGCACTATGTCATTGCTGATATTCGTGCACAAGTCATTGCTGTTATTCGTGCACAAGTCATTGCTGATATTCGTGCACAAGTCATTGCTGATATTCGTGCACAAGTCATTGCTGATATTCGTGCACAAGTCATTGCTGATATTCGTGCACAAGTCATTGCTGATATTCGTGCACAAGTCATTGCTGATATTCGTGCACAAGTCATTGCTGATATTCGTGCACTATGTCATCATCTCAATGATCCTCTCTCCTTGTCAGCATCGAGTGGCGGCTCAGTGGAGGGTTACTGTGCTGGGGAGAGAGAGGTGCTGGATTCCTTCAACCGATGGGTGAGCTTATCCTTATTCATCTCTCTATGGATGTTTGTTATGCATATACAGTTCAGTTGATTGGCTTGATTAATTTTCTTTGTTAATTCTTTGTTGTTCTCGTTTACTCAGTACAGTAGCCAATGAATAGCCAGGAAGGAGGCTCGTGCTACGTTTGAATGCTAAAATAAAGCTGACAATGTACAGTTTGATTCTTTAAACGTCTGACCCTTTCAAAGTACATCACAAACTGTCCATTTTGCTGCAACTCGACAGCGCTGCTTAATCCAGAACCTTACTTCTGGGAACTCTTGAGAGTAAAAAAAAAAAACGGGTCCATTGGAGTGAATGGAGATGTCGCGACTCTGACTCTTCTATATACACAGCTCTGCTCCAGAAGTCTGTCGGGGGAGTGCGGGAGGCCAGGGCACTGGGCAGTTACTGGGCATACATCTCCAACAAGGACAGACAGCCATGGCACACCACACATGGCACACCACACAAACATCTGTGTTTGTTGTAGGATGTTTGATTGGTGTGCCATGTGTGGGCTTTACTGTGATCTGTCCTGTAGCTGGTTTACGTCGCCCCCTGCTGGCCGATACATGATGGAGTTGATGCTTAATGGTCTCTGATTGCTGACTGTGTGTAGCTGGGGGAGCAGCTGGCCTATCTGGTGCCTGCCAGTGGAGTAGACGTGGTGGAACTGGAGGACGAGGGGACCTGTGTACGCTTCAGCCCTCTCCTCACTGCTGCAGGTGGTAGCATACACACGCACACACACACACGCACACACACACACACACACACACACACCTACCCACCCACACACGCACATTTAAATGATTAATTTATGTTCACACGGATACAAACTACAAAGGACATAAACACTAATAATGCAATCAGATGTTGGGAGTCAGTCAGTTACATGAGTGCCTAATTGGCGACCACATTAATCCAGACACAAAAGATAACACCAGACAGGATGATGACAATGGGAGATCAACAGATGCAGTTATACTGTAAAACAAGATAGCGGTCAGTATCCACTTCATGGGAACAAAAAGCAGCACCTCCTCCATATTGAGCGGCTGCCGATAATAGTAGATATTGAACAATATCTCGCTAACTGCTTGGCCCTTCTCTTTGGGAGACCAACCATCTGAAGGCCTCTCACAACCAGCTTATGGACATGAGCTGGGCTGCCAAATATGAAAACTAAAAGTTTACACCTGTAGCCCAGCTGTGAATGGTCTGTTCTCGCTGTTGATATTTCAGCATCTTGGTCAGAAAGGCTTCCTCTAGGCTGTGGTCAAAGGTACAGCCAACCTCTAAACCTCTAGAACAAACACCTCTACGATTTACAAACAGCTCAGTCCACAATAACACACACACACACACACACACGCACGCACGCACGCACAACCTGTGAATATAACCTGTTAATTGCTATTTCTGTTGTATTATGTTTATATTTGTTTAAAATTGCCATCTGTGATAACTGTACTTTTGCCAACTTTGTACTTGTACCTATCACTTTGCCTTGCTAACATTGTACTCTGCCACACTTGGCTGTTAGTACTAGTGTGTTAAAACATGGTTGGGAAGGAGTGCTTCCTGGACTCAAAAGTTGTTTGTTTGAGGTGCTCTTTGGATAGAGTTACATACAGTATGAAACAATAAAAACAACTCCAAGGCACTCTCTTTCTTTTTTATACCTCCGCCTGTGATAGCCGAGCTGGAAGCATTATGGTTTCGGGTTGTCCGTACGTATGTATGTACGTACGTCCGATGTTCGTTAACGCGATATCTCAGGAACACCTTGACTGAATTTTGTCACATTTGGCTCAAATGTCCACATGGACTCAAGGATAAACTACATTTTGGTGGTCAAAGGTCAAAGGTAAAGGTCACTGTGACCTCACGAATGCCATTTCAATAGATTCATTCCAAGAAAAAAGAAGAAAACAATTGATTTTTTTTTTTTTTTATTAATATGAATAATAATAAGTAAAAAATTATATATTTGAATGTCAGCATTCTGAACGAATATCTGAGTACAGCCCTAAATCAAATGATTGTGATTGTGTGCAGTCCTGGGGACCCAGCACGGGGACGTGGTAGCCCTGGTGGAGAGGCTGTGTGAGCTGGTCTCAGTGCTGAGCTCCACCCTGAGCCTCAGACAGGACTTCAGGGAGGAGGCCCACCGACACGCCCCAAACCTCACATATGTGGAGGACCTCAGCTGGCCTGGCCTGGGTGCTGTCAGGTAAGGCTGCATGGCCTTCCATTTACATTACACATGGTTCCCATGGGTCAAAATAGACAATATAATTAGACACGGGTAGTTGAAAGTGCTTGAATTTATTTATTTTGTGCAAGAATAGAAATTATTTTCAGGGCTCTAGACTAACTTTTGCACTGGTAGCACAAATTTCTAATAATAAAATAATTATAATAAATATGGGATTTATATCAAGGACTCAACTACACTACACTAAACACTAAAAGGGTGGGGGGGACAAAGGTGCAACAGACAATGGACAAACACAGGCAGGGAGAACTTAAGAGAAGGCAGAGGAGAAGAGATGGGTCTTGAGGCTGGTTTGGAAGACAGTGAGGGACTCTGATTCTCTAATGTCCGGAGGGAGAGAGTTCCAGAGCTTGGGAGCTGCCCTGGAGAAAGCTCTGTCACCAAAACTGCGGAGGTTGGACTTGGGAGTGGAACGAAGGCCGGCAGAGGTGGATCTGAGGGACCGGCAGGGTTGGTAGGGGGAGAGGAGGTTGGTGAGATATGGGGGAGCCAGTTGCTGAAGAGCTTTGTATGTGATGACAAGGATTTTGTAGGTGATCTGGGAGGAGACAGGAAGCCAGTGGAGCTGTTTTAGGACTGGGTGATGTGGTGCTAGGATTGGGTCTGGGTGAGGAGTCAGGCGGCTGCGTTCTGGACCAGTTGGAGTCTATTGATGAGGGTGGAGTTGATAGAGAAGTGATTTCTCATCCAGGGCCAGCCACGGCTGGACTGCAGTGTATTCTTACCGGTGCAATGGCCGGCGGGCCGTTGCGAAATGGGCCTGTCAGGTTGTGAAAATGTATGTATTATGTATTTGATTGGGCCGGTAGCGGCCCATTCAGGCGTCAATAATGAATGATTCTGGTCTCTGGAGTGGCCCTCTAACCAATGCTAATGTATAGCATTGTAATTTAGGATGTTACCTGAAGGCAACACAGGTGGTGACAGCCAATGACATGCACGGAAAACGTATGTATGTCTGTGTGTGTCTCTGACCACAGAGAGAGAAAGAGAAACTGTTCCTCGTGTTATATTTATTTCCTCCGTCTTGCTGCTGCTCTGGGAGTGCACGCGAGAACTGCTGCATTAACCCACTCTGCTAACAGACGTGTTGTTCAAAGATGTTGTTGGTGCTCCCTCTAACTCCACAATGTGCAAGATAGTAATAGGCTATGTGTCTCTGTATAGGCGGGTGCACAACGCACACACCCTGCTGAGAGCAGCGCACACACATGCTGACATGCTGCGCTGCTGAGACGCACAGTGTGCGACTGAAATGTCTGCACTTTAAAAAAATCAGTGTTATGTTTAGTACTTGTTCAAAAGGCCGTCTATCAGCGCCGTTTGCTGAGGATGCAGATCAGGTACGCGCTGGGGATTGGAACGGACTCGTGCTGTAGCGGGCATGCGCTGGAGAGGTGAAGTGCGAGCGGACAGAGAGAAGAAAGCGAGTGAGGAGCATGGTTCATGTCCGCGGTTCAGAGACTGATCTCAGTTAGTACTGTGTGCATGCGTCCCTGAGACCTGGCTGTAAGTCATGTCACTGTTTAAGTTATCAGTTAATTGCAGTTAATGTAAAGCATAAGTTTATATTCATGTTGGAGATTTGGTTACCCTAGAAGGATGCGTCATGCGTGATGGATTCCGCTCCTAGTACATGTGGCTGTTAATTGAATAATTGATGGAATGCCATACTCCGTGCCTATGCTATGTCGGGTGCATTGTGGAGACTATGCTATGACTAAAATTATATTAGAAATAGATGTTTGCCCTGCATTAGTATTGTATAATTCATAGTGGTTTGTGGTTTGGTGCACATTTAAATAGTTTTATTGTATCAAGCTTAGGCAAGTAATAGTAATTATTAGTGATTGTTATTTCCATGATATATGTACATGTATGTTGATATGGAGGCTGATATGCTGGCTATGTATGTAGTGAACATACAATAGTTTATGTCAGTATATAGTGTATATACTAGGGGTGTCACGATACACTCAGTTCACGATACAATACGTATCACGATACTGGGTTCACGATAACGATACGATACGATTTTAACAATATTTTTTTAAACTTGAATAATGACAATATATGACTGGAAAAGTAGTATTTTATTTGAAATGCACAAATACAAAACATGCTGTTGTGGGAAATTGTTATTACAATAACAACTAGAAAAAACATGAGATTGGAGATAAGGCTTATCTTGAAATAGAATGAGTTACACCGTCACTTAGATTTACTTTGAACTAAAAGGTTTCTCAGCAGTATAAATTCTCATTATGCATCTTCAGTTTTTCTTCAAACTCAAACAACAAGACTTTTCTTAGTCTATTTTTTATGCATCTTCAGTTTTTCCTGTCAAGTAAACAGTTTTGCCAGAAACTCAATTGAATGGTTTCTCTCCTGTATAACTTCTCATGTGTCTCTTCAGAGACTTGTTCAACTGAACTACTTTCCACACATTGAACTTCAACAAACAAAGACGTTTCTTAGTCTATTTTTGAAAAAAAAAAAAAAAAAAAAAAAAATGCGATATGAGATTTCATCTCAACGATACATATCGTGACGTTTTACTATCGCGAAATTTCGTGGGACGATATATTGTGACACCCCTAGTATATACTGTGTGTATGTATGCATAGATGGATATATGTATAACTGATGCTATAGGCTTTGTGGTGGACTAGTTTATTACTGTAATTATAATAATGTATATATATATTTTATTTCTTTACAGAACCACATACACATGTAAACCACGCCCATGTCTGACCATTGCTCAGTCAAGTAAAAGTCTTGAAAGAAGATAAGTTGTCTGCTTCCGTGTTTTAACAGACACACCTGGAGCGAAGTTTAAATCCAATCAGAACCAGCAAGTTATAGTATCATACAGTCCTTTATTATAGCCTCAACAACAGTACTGTACTTATGTCTATTTAATAAGTAACCGTTGAGTTCTCACTGGGTACGTTTATTCAATGCTGCAACATCATTACACCTAAAACCCCTAGACCGGGTCATAACATGTGGCTTTATAAGTAAATCCCCAACCCATGCGAGCATGAGCGAAGCGAGCGCGAGCTCGAAAAATTGGGCCGATTCGAAATTGTGGGCCTGTCTGACACATGGCAGGTAGCTTTTTTGGTCCCAGTCCAGCCCTGGGGCCAGCGAGCCCCGGGCTAAAGTCAGCCGTTATCCCACTTTGGGATGTTCCAGGATTGTGTGTGAAAGCTCTCTTAGCCCGGGGCTAAGAGAATCACTTAGCCCAGGGCTGCGTGCAGTGTGAAAAGCCCTCTTGTGTCTTAAAGTCCCTGGAAACCAAAATCCACAAAAACCTTCTAACTATTAAATTTAGGGTCTTATGCGAGTAATTGTGTGCCTCAGAAAGTAGCAGACATTACTTTCAACCCAAAGCCCCAAAATCGCCACTTTTCTACAAGGTCTGGATTTCTACTTCCTCATTGAAGAGAGCGGTGCGCGCGGTGCTAAACTGAATGATCTTATCACGTCATAAGATTTGGCCAATCACAGCGCTCGCTCAGTGTCTGTCTGTCTCCCTCCCGCCAGAGCCGTACCTCCCGCTCTGTGTGCCTGTGTATGCTGCCCGCTCTCGCTCGCTCGCTCTCTCTCTCTCTCTCTCTCTCTCCCTCTCACTGTCACACGCACGCACACACGCACACACACACACACACAGTAGCGATGTGCAATCGCAGCAGCAGTCTCTCTTCCTCTCTGTCAATGCGCCGAGCAACGAGCGAACACACACACACACACACCATCTCTCTTTCCTTCTCTCTCTCTCCGTTTCCCTCCCTCTCTCTCTCGCTCTCTCTCTCGGAGGAGGAGGAGCTGCAGTCCTGGCTGCACGCACACACACGGGACACTCCCACACAGTCCGCGGGAGAAAAGACAGTCTAAAATCTAATTGATTCTCATGACTTTTGTCATGACTGTCAAACCTAAATTTATATACTTTGCGACGTTCATCATCGTTCAAATTTGGCTGGTGGCTTATTAACATAGGTTCCTGTGATGTGATGAACTCAAAATGCTAAATAATAAAAAAAATATTTCTGGTTTCCAGGGACTTTAAGGATTCATAAGCATAGGCGGAGTTTGATTTTTAGCTTTGGGGGGGCCACTTCTGCAGGAGACACACAATTTTTTTTTGCCCGTTTGAAGCCAGATTTAGAGGAATATCTCATTTTAAGGCTGGCATCATCATGGTCTTTTAGTATAAGTATAAGTATATATAAGTAAGTATAAGAATGGAAATATTAGAGATATTAGAATATGAGTAGAATTACAGAACATTAATACTCATTATTGTATGTTTAGTAATGTAATATATATTATATAGTGCTTCACTGTTCACTGTTGCTTTTGACCGTGCTCAAAGACACTTTACAAATACAGGATAAAACAACTTTAATAAAGAGAGAAAATATTAAAATAGATGAGAGAGAGAAAAAGATTATAGGTCAAAAGCAACAGTGAAAAGGGCTTTTTTGGAAAGATGACAGAATGAGTATGAAAGACAATGAGCTTTGTCCTGTCAGATGTGACTGTGGAGGACATTCCAGAGGGAGGGGGCGGCTGCAGCAAGGCCCTGTCAGAGGCCCCCCTGTCACAGCTTTAGCAAAGACATACCTGTGATTCTTGTCAAAGTGGATATAAATTGTATGATCATATTCAGCCAGACAGTGAGATAAAGATTTACAATGGTGAGGATTTTTTTTTCTTTCTTTTTTTACGTAACTCCGCCCATGTTCATAAGTATGTAAATATGAGAATGAGGATGAGCCATGTGACTGTGCTGTCCAGGTATGAGCCACAGTGTGACGGAGTGGACGACAGCAAGAGGAAGCAGGAGATGCACAAAGTGAACAGCGAACTGCTGAGAAAACTACAAGAGCTGGACACCGACATCAGCTTCTCCACAGGTGAGTCTCTCCACAGCTCTGAACCGACAATAGCTTCTCCACAGGTGAGTCTCTCCACAGCTCTGACTGTAACACCTGCCTACCAACACGAGGGGCGCAGGTTCGAGCCCCCGTGTTACCTCTGGCTTGGTCGGGCGTCCATACAGGCACAATTGGCCGTGTCATGACTATTGAAGCGTTTTCTGAAAATCATGTTAAAAAACCCACACATTTACATTTCAAAAGTCATAAAAGTGATTCACGTTTGTGAAGAATATCCTGCTGAACACAAATTACCACTCCCATAAACTGTTGTTAACGACAGACCTTATTTTATGCATTTAAGTGAAATCCCCATTCTAAAACCCCATTCACTTTACCCTGAAGCACCAACATGCTACTTCCACACTCATTCACTTTCCCCTGAAGCACCAACATGCTACTTCTACACTCATTCACTTTACCCTGAAGCACCAACATGCTACTTCCACACTCATTCACTTTTACCCTGAAGCACCAACATGCTACTTCCACACTCATTCACTTTCCCCTGAAGCACCAACATGCTACTTCCACACTCATTCACTTTTACCCTGAAGCACCAACATGCTACTTCTACACTCATTCACTTTACCCTGAAGCACCAACATGCTACTTCCACACTCATTCACTTTTACCCTGAAGCACCAACATGCTACTTCCACACTCATTCACTTTACCCTGAAGCACCAACATGCTACTTCCACACTCATTCACTTTTACCCTGAAGCACCAACATGCTACTTCCACACTCATTCACTTTACCCTGAAGCACCAACATGCTACTTCTACACTCATTCACTTTTACCCTGAAGCACCAACATGCTACTTCTACACTCATTCACTTTTCCCCTGAAGCACCAACATGCTACTTCCACACTCATTCACTTTACCCTGAAGCACCAACATGCTACTTCCACACTCATTCACTTTTACCCTGAAGCACCAACATGCTACTTCTACACTCATTCACTTTTACCCTGAAGCACCAACATGCTACTTCTACACTCATTCACTTTTACCCTGAAGCACCAACATGCTACTTCCACACTCATTCACTTTCCCCTGAAGCACCAACATGCTACTTCTACACTCATTCACTTTTCCCCTGAAGCACCAACATGCTACTTCCACACTCATTCACTTTTCCCCTGAAGCACCAACATGCTACTTCCACACTCATTCACTTTTACCCTGAAGCACCAACATGCTACTTCCACACTCATTCACTTTTACCCTGAAGCACCAACATGCTACTTCTACACTCATTCACTTTCCCCTGAAGCACCAACATGCTACTTCTACACTCATTCACTTTTCCCCTGAAGCACCAACATGCTACTTCTACACTCATTCACTTTACCCTGAAGCACCAACATGCTACTTCTACACTCATTCACTTTCCCCTGAAGCACCAACATGCTACTTCCACACTCATTCACTTTCCCCTGAAGCACCAACATGCTACTTCCACACTCATTCACTTTACCCTGAAGCACCAACATGCTACTTCTACACTCATTCACTTTTACCCTGAAGCACCAACATGCTACTTCTACACTCATTCACTTTCCCCTGAAGCACCAACATGCTACTTCTACACTCATTCACTTTACCCTGAAGCACCAACATGCTACTTCTACACTCATTCACTTTACCCTGAAGCACCAACATGCTACTTCTACACTCATTCACTTTACCCTGAAGCACCAACATGCTACTTCTACACTCATTCACTTTCCCCTGAAGCACCAACATGCTACTTCCACACTCATTCACTTTCCCCTGAAGCACCAACATGCTACTTCCACACTCATTCACTTTACCCTGAAGCACCAACATGCTACTTCTACACTCATTCACTTTTACCCTGAAGCACCAACATGCTACTTCTACACTCATTCACTTTCCCCTGAAGCACCAACATGCTACTTCCACACTCATTCACTTTCCCCTGAAGCACCAACATGCTACTTCCACACTCATTCACTTTCCCCTGAAGCACCAACATGCTACTTCCACACTCATTCACTTTACCCTGAAGCACCAACATGCTACTTCTACACTCATTCACTTTTACCCTGAAGCACCAACATGCTACTTCTACACTCATTCACTTTCCCCTGAAGCACCAACATGCTACTTCCACACTCATTCACTTTACCCTGAAGCACCAACATGCTACTTCTACACTCATTCACTTTTACCCTGAAGCACCAACATGCTACTTCTACACTCATTCACTTTACCCTGAAGCACCAACATGCTACTTCTACACTCATTCACTTTTCCCCTGAAGCACCAACATGCTACTTCCACACTCATTCACTTTACCCTGAAGCACCAACATGCTATTTCCACACTCATTCACTTTACCCTGAAGCACCAACATGCTACTTCTACACTCATTCACTTTACCCTGAAGCACCAACATGCTACTTCTACACTCATTCACTTTCCCCTGAAGCACCAACATGCTACTTCTACACTCATTCACTTTACCCTGAAGCACCAACATGCTACTTCCACACTCATTCACTTTACCCTGAAGCACCAACATGCTACTTCCACACTCATTCACTTTACCCTGAAGCACCAACATGCTACTTCCACACTCATTCACTTTACCCTGAAGCACCAACATGCTACTTCCACACTCATTCACTTTACCCTGAAGCACCAACATGCTACTTCCACACTCATTCACTTTACCCTGAAGCACCAACATGCTACTTCTACACTCATTCACTTTTCCCCTGAAGCACCAACATGCTACTTCCACACTCATTCACTTTACCCTGAAGCACCAACATGCTACTTCTACACTCATTCACTTTACCCTGAAGCACCAACATGCTACTTCTACACTCATTCACTTTTCCCCTGAAGCACCAACATGCTACTTCTACACTCATTCACTTTTCCCCTGAAGCACCAACATGCTACTTCCACACTCATTCACTTTTACCCTGAAGCACCAACATGCTACTTCCACACTCATCCCTGTGGTGCTGAAGACAAAGGGGGGAGGGGGGGACTTGATAAAAAAGAAGAAGAATGCAGCAACTTATTTAAAAAGTTTTACTTGCCCAAAATTGTACACATTCTGGTCAGACATTTTTAATACATTCTCATATATATGTCAAAAACAGATTGACCCAGATCCAATTACTGCAATATTTGGGGTTGCCCCTAGCAACAGTGGGATATCCAGACATCAATCAGATCTAATGGCCTTTTCAACATTACTAGCTCGCTGGCTTATTCTTTTTAGCTGGAAATCGCCCACACCTCCATCACACTCACGCTGGATTCGTGAGGTAATGTCATTTCTTAAGCTAGAAAAAGTCAGATGCACAGTCCAGGGCTCTCTGGAAAAGTTTGAAATGACTTGGCACCCCTTCTTAGATTATTACCATAAGGAATTTGACACAAGAACTTTAGATTAGTAGCCCCTAACAGCTCTACCCTACCCTCTTCCCACCCCCCTCTTGTCTTTTCCTTGTCTTTATTTTTGTTTGTTTGTTTGTTTGTTTGTTTGTTTGTTTTTTACACTTGGTTGTCATTGCATCACAAGTATTCAGGAGATTGTATACATGTATGACATCATGCAACCTTGCACCTATTTTGTATTGTCTGTCTTCTACGGGGTTTGTTTTTTCTTGTTTGTATTGTTTAACACATTCACTGCCAGCAGTTTTTTTATTACTGTAGGTAGCTTCTGCCAAGGTTTTTTTTTTAGGATTCTGGCTCATCTTTCAAGAGCCGAGGATTATTTTATGCTAAGATTTTGTGAACACAAAATATCTCAAAAGAACTAATAGAATGTGTGCTTTCTCTGTCTAAAAGAGTTAGTTTGTAGAGTTAGTAGTTATGTAGGCATTAGCAGTTGAATACAGCATGGTTTCAGCATCTGAAAATTTAAGCTGAGATAAATGGCTTTTTGTGAAATTCGATAGAACAGTCACTTTAACCATTTATTTTTGGCGTAAGACGTCAGACATCTAAACAATAGTTTTGAACAGTAATTTCCTCCATAGCAGCACCCTCACCCCCCTCTCCTTCAAACTCCTCCCTCCGTGCATGTTCTCCTCCTCCCTCCGTGGCTGCAGCGGTACAAGCGAGGCTCTGCCTGTCTGTGCTGCCTGGCTGCTGGCGGCCGCTCTTTGGGCGAGTCTGCATGGGGCTTGTTCGTTTCGGTTGTGAGCTCAGCTGGAATGAAGCTGCGTGCGATTGTGGGCTTTCTGCCGGTGTTTCAAAGTGTGTTGCACCCATAATCTATTATGCAAATTTGCAATCCCCCACCGCCAGCTCCCAGCGCGAAAGCGAAAGCGTTTTCGCCAATCCATTTTACAGTATGAGAATGGTTTCCTCGCGCGTTCCCCTGCAGTTTTGGCTCGGCTTTTTCTAGTCTGGAGAGCACTGTCGCCACTTAGTGGGTCGGTGGAATGGGTTGTACACGTTCGGTGGCTCCCATATTTTTATAGGAGACGTTTTTTTTTGACGAGTTGACTCGTCAACGGCAGTCAACCGTTGGATTTTTTTTGACGAGTCAACTCGTCGACGGCAGTGAACGTGTTAAAAACTAATAAAAACAATTTGAAATAAATAAATAAAAACTTTTGTAAAGATCTTTATGCTATTTTGTGCTTCTCTCTCTCCCTTTGTCTTTCCCCCTATGTCTCTCTCTCTCTCTCTCTTCCTAGGCCCTGATTTCGGGACAGAGGAGGACTGTATATTTTTGGGCATGGTAACCGAGGACCTCGATATTGCTGAGCTGGTGGATACAATAGCTGCCCTGGGAAGGGACATTGAGGAGAGTGGAAGGGTAAGAGCAATATTCATTTTCACTTGACTGAAGGTCTTTCAAAAGTGATACATTGTCTCAATTGAAATGAATAGCATTAAAAAGTTCTTACATTTGTCAACAGTAGCTGTGTTTCCATTACAGTTTTTTGCAAAATAATTGCGATATTTCTACAACTTCGACAATGTACAATTGCGACTTGTAGGCGTTTCCATTGAAGTTGAGTTTGGTCTGACGGCGCACACACCTGAACGTAATTCCCCGTTACCAGCAGCTGCCACAGTGATTACGCACGGGGATCTGCCCATATGGCCATATCCCGTCCCCTGCATGCTCAAATCCAACCAATGGTCAATGCAAATCACAACATGAAGTTACAACGCATATAAACGAGCCTGATTATCAATTCAAAATAAAATGAGTGGCAACGTTGAATGCAGTGAGCGCGACAGGCAGAGGAAAAAATGTAGCCTAATACAACTGGTCCGATTTAGAGATGGAGGAGGGGGAAAAGGCTGATATGGTGCAATAATCGGAATGTCGTGTATTATAATTATAACATTGCACCTGAAACGTGTGTATTACTCACAGTCACTGTATTCACTTCAGACAGCACCAGTGTGTGCTTTTCATCCTCTCATCTCGCCGCTGTGCCAAATGCGCGCACAGGCAGCCTGTCACCATGGACCGATTTCTGCCATTAAACATTATCTATTTTATATTTATTTTGCATAACACCCGTCTTTCTGCTAGGTAGCGTTGCTTCAAAGTTTTCCACTTGCTGCGGATGTTTTGACACGGCTTATCGAACCTTACTTACCGAACTTATTTTCCGCTCCTTTTCCAAAGGAGAATATGGGTCACATGACGTGCAAATGCGGAAAATGTGTTTCCATTACACTTTTGCGATAAACTGCTATATCGACACGTCTGAAAAACCACCTCATGAGAGCGCAAAAACTTTTTGCGATATTTGAGGGTAATGGAAACACGACTAGTGTTATGCAAAATAAGGCAAATCAGAATCAGAATCAGATCAGAATCAGAAAGACTTTAATGATCCCCGGGGGGAAATTGGGACAACTTACAGTTGCTCGCTCACATAACACACATAGCATAAAATAAAATACACAGTAGTAAATGCGATAGTAAAATAAGCAGAATAAGAAGAAAGAACACAACATAGCATGGAATAAACAGTATTAAATGCGATAGGAGCAAAATAGTGGAGTACGTCTAAGTAAGCAAATACGTAGAGTAAGTATACCTTACATGCCAAATTGTCTTATATTATTCGGCTTGCCCTATACGTTACACGTGGCTCAGCCAGGCACTTTTTTCAGTTAGCCTATCGGCTGGCTCAGTCTCAGGGAGACTGAGCGTCTCCGAGGTGCTCTTTTAAGAGAGGCATTAAATAGACCAATGGCCACAGGCAGGAATGATTTCCTGTGCCTCTCCGTGTTGCATCTAGGTGGAATCAGTCTCTCACTGAATGTACTCCTGTGTTTGACTAGCACGCCGTGGAGTGGGTGCGAGTCATTGCTCATGATGGAGCGTAGCCTGGATAACGTTCTCTTCTCTGACACCGCAGTCAGAGAGCCCAGATCCAGCCCCACAATGTCCCTGGCCTTACGGATCAGTTTGTTGAGTCTGTTGGCATCCGCTGCCTTCAGCCTGCTGCCCCAGCACACAATAGCATAAAGGAAGGCACTAGCCACTACCGACTCATAGAACATCCTCAGCATGGTCCGGCAGACGTTGAAGGACCTCAGCCGTCTCAGAAAGTAGAGACGGCTTTGCCCCTTCTTGTAGAGTGCATCAATGTTCTTAGCCCTTTCTAGTTTATTGTCAATGTACACTCCAAGGTACTTGTAATCCTCCACTATGTCAACACTGACCCAGTGGATTGAAACAGGGGTCACCGGAGCCTTGACCCTCCTCAGGTCCACCACTAGCTCCTTTGTCTTTGACACGTTGAGCTGCAGGTGGTTCAGCTCACACCATGTGACAAAGTTGGCCACCACATCCCGATACTCATCGTCGTCGCCATCTTTGATACATCCCACTATCGCAGAGTCGTCAGAGAACTTCTGAAGGTGGCAAGACTCTGTGTGGTAGGTGAAGTCCGTGGTGTAGATGGTGAAGAAGAAGGGAGAGAAGACCGTCCCCTGTGGTGCTCCCGTATTGCTGACCACTCTGTCTGACACACAGTTCTGCAGGCGCACATACTGTGGTCTGCCAGACAGGTAGTCCACAATCCAGGCCACCAGGGGGGCATCCACTCGCATCGCTGTCAGCTTCTCACCCAGTAGAGCCGGCAAAATAAACAAAATAAGGCATACAAACAGCATAAGTGTTTGATAGTAGAAATGATTCAGCCATTTAAAACATCAACGCTATTCAGTCCCTCCCTCACAATCAAACAGGAAGTAAGGATGTGGAAAGGTAGGATCAACTAACGGAAGCAGAAGTAGATAAGGGAGGTGTAGGGAAGTGCATATAACAAAGAGTATAACAGTTCATCACAAAGTAACTCCTGCAACGTATCACAGATTGATAATATATACGTGATTATATATACGTGCATTAAAGTAGGCAAGCATTGTAGTGCGTGCAGGAAATTGTGATTTTGCAATCACAATAATTAATGCAAATTCAACCACTCTGCAATATTTGCGGGGGCTTCCTGTGATTCCTCCCTGCAGAAACTGCAAAACAGGGTTCCTCAACTTGCAATTTTTGCCATTTCCCACAATTTGACACAAAACGATCATATCAAACTTTGCAAATTACATTGCAAGAGAAAAGATGCTGCAAAATCAAGCATTTTGATTGCAACAATCACAAAAAAACGTTCTTGTGTTTTCACTGTGATCGACCACTCAACTTTTGCTGTTACGCTACGTATTTTTCTCATAAAAGAAGGAGAAGAGAAGAACTGGACGGACAAACCCATCTTTATTTTTGTCACACGAACACACACACGCATGCAGCCAGCCACACACACACACTCATGCTGATGGTGGCCGGTGAAACAGTCTCTGCATTTATCCCATCCAGGCTTGTCCTTCCTCTGGGGGGCAGCCAGGAGCAGTGGGCAGCTTTCTCTTGTGTACAGCGCCCGGGGACCAACTTCAAATGTTGTCGTCACTGCTCAGATGACAGATCTTCTGCATGTTTTTAGGGGGGACGGACGTCCATATCGATGTTGTATGGAGGAACACCAGGGGAGCGTTGTAATGATTATTGCAAAATGTGCAATTGAGTTTGAGCATTTTCCCTAATTTAACAACTCTCCGCATTTAACAACTCTCTCCCGTGGGCGTCCGGCTAGTGTAGCGGTAGATTCCCTGCCTACCAACATGAGGGTCACAGGTTCGCACCCCCATGTTACCTCCGGCTTGGTCGGGCGTCCATACAGGCACGATTAGCTTTGCCTGTGGGTGGGAAGCTGGGTGGGAAGCTGGATTGAGGGTATGTGTCCTGGTCGCTGCACTAGCGCCTCCTCTGGTCAGTCGGGGCACCTGTTCGGGAATAGGGAACTGGCAGGAATAGCGTGATCCTCCCGCATGCTACATCGTGCCGGTGAACGGTGAAGTTTCACCCAGCGTTATTGCGGTGTTTATTTTTTCGAACCACGGTCGATTTTTCAGAAATTCGCTTCCAACGTGTACACATCTATGGCTGTGATTGACAGGTGGGTCAAAACTCGCATCGCAATTTCGTGCCGTATATTCGCATCGCTCTTGATGTGTAAGG